>NC_135918.1:15000-82500 GCF_964058835.1 Carex rostrata
TCAGATCGAAGCTTAGACATAATAAAACTTCAGAATTTTTATATTGGTTACGTTCAATTTTTTCCCTTGATCATTTTAAAACAAATATGGAATACTTTAATTACAGATCAACCGTTGATTTCGCATGTGAAAATGAACGGTCCGTACATATTTGTTAAATATGGAGGGGCAAATAATGATAAAAATCTATAAAATGGACAATTATAACTATGATTTGGTTATAGAAGATATAAATAATTTTATTTTATTTTTTTTGAATTTTTTCATATGATTTGTTGCACATGCATTACCAACTACATCTCTTACATATAATTTTTTTTCATATAATTTTTTTGATTTTTTTCTTATTTTCAATTTTGTCATCACCAACTAAATCTGAAAATTATCAACAATACTATATAAAAAAATTGGCTATTTTTCAGCAAATTTACATTAAAGAGAAATTTCATCAATTAATAAATCCACTCTTACAATAATAAATTAGTTCTAAAATTATAAATTAAATTAACACCCTCACAGTTTCATCTGTCCATCACAGAGAGATCCAAGCCCTTTCATCTGCGCAGAGCAATAGAAGTTCCATACAGCGCACTATAGTTATTTGCAAAGTGTATTGGTTAGTTTCTATATTTCTGTGTGCTGCACAAAGCTGAAACTGCCCTGTTAATTGTTCTGAAATTTCACTTTCCCCCCATCGTAGTGAGAGAACTTCGTCTTTCCCCCCATCGTATTTGTGCCCTTTTTTATTACGAAACATATGTTGTTATTCATGGACTGACAACTGGTTTGTACTGGTACAACCATGACACTTGTATAGGTTCTCATTCACATGGCCTCATTTGATAGATATACTAGCCATTACAAGAATTAAAAGATAAAAGTTCATTAGTAGCAACAAAAATAGTGGGATGCTAGTTGGTTTAGACCAGTATAATACAAGGATAATGCAAATTTATTTCATTTTAATATTTTTTATCATCCTTAATCTAAATTTTAATCAATTGTTCCTATTTGCACTTCATCTCCTTCCTTTGCAGTGCTTCATCCAATAGATTAGACGGTTCTAGGTAGATTCTTAGTTGGAATTGGAACTGGAATGGGTGTTCAGTTGCTGGTTGGTGGCACCAGATACAAGCTTTACCTGAAGCAGCTAGAATCAAGCCCCTACCAGGTTTACATCTAACTCTGATATATATTTTAGAAGGGTTTTCTCATGCATGTGTGACTGGTAAAGCATGGTGTCATACTACCATTCCTTTGAATGAGGAATTCATAATGAACTATTATTTTTAGGTGGAAAAGAATGAGAGATAAATTAAAGACTTGAGGGGTAAATAAGAACGGTCAAGATCCAATAATTGTAAAACCTTCACTTTACGGTACGGGAGGATCTGAATTCCATTTCAGTTCCCCCCAAATGCTCTAATTTAGCACGCCTCCTCTCTCCCACTCTTAGTAGGTCACCTTTAATTTAGCCTTCCTCCTCTCTCCATTTTAGTTGCCTCCTTATTCTCATTTTACTTGACTCCTTATTCTCATTTGAAAAAGCAAGAATTTTTTTGTATACAATTGTACCAGTTTGTAAATTAATCTATTTGTACCAGTTTATACAATTGTGCAGGCAAAATTATTGCCAAAAAAGCCGTAAAATTGTTGATATTTCAATTTTATGAAATTTACTTCTGTACTAAAGATGCCACAAAATAAAAAAAGAATGTCCAATTTTGAGCAGTATTTTTTTCCCTTTTATTACTTCTATGGTTTGATTACTTCTAAGGTTTGAGACAGGAATCCAAGATTGCATTGCCATTGTAATTTTTTCCTTGTATTTTTTGTTGTACACTTACTTTTTTTTTCTATTATTGCTTATATACATGTACTTTTTCTTGTACAGTATGGAAACAATGCTTGAAAAATTCAAATATCCAATAATCAATGATACTCTGCCATTTAAAACAAACAAACTCACTTTTTCATTTTTACAGCAGTGCCAACATAGCAAGATAAAAGGAAGAGTGATTGCAATGTTCCTGTAAAAACATTTTTGCAAATTTAGTTGATTCTAAATATAGTTTTGTTAGTCGTCTTGAATTAGGGTATATATAGAACTTTCTTTTAGAACTTCTATTGTAATTTTTTTGGGTATTTTGATACAATGTACTATGATTATACAGTGTCAATTAATGTTAATTACATGTTTTTACTTTATATTTTAATGCGTTTGTTAATTTGGTTGAATGGAATTGGGGAATTTGGTTGAATGGGAAATTAGAGAATTGGCTGAATTGGAATTGGGGAATTGGCTGAATGGGAATTGGAAATACCACAGTGGGTCCCACAAACTTTGCCCTTGGAAATAACCTGTTGGGACCCACACGTCCTGCCCTCAGAAATAATACAGTGGGACCCACGCACTTTGCCCTCAGAAATAATAAAGTCATGGGCTTGATGCCAAAGTATTTCTGACAGTAGTATTTCTGACGGGGGGCTCACGGAAAAAGTCAGAAAGTAGTATTTCCAAAGGTAACCGATGGAAAAAGTCAGGAAAATGGCATTTCCATCAAGGGTATTTTTGACGGTAGTATTTCTGAGGATAGCGCACGGAAATGACGCTTTTTGGGCTTTTTCCAAAGGTACGCCGATGGAAAAAGCCATATTTTAACCCTCAGAAAAAGTGCAGATTCTAGTAGTGTTTGTAATGCACGCATTCTGATCCATATATTGATATTTTAATCAGGACTGGGTTCATTGTACCGTTCTATGACAATGATTCTGTACCCACCATAGAACCCAACTTTTGACAAAAGATATAATATTTTTTTTTCCTTTTTTTTTGTTTGCTGAAAGCCCATAGAATAGATATCTATAGTCTAATGGCACTTTTTTATAGTATGAACCTCTTGTGCAAATTCTTCTTCTGGTTAGAGGTACTCGAAGTTTCTCCTAGTAAATCTTAATTTTTGTTTTCTCAAATGGAATGGATGTAGAAGTTCACTTACTACTGATGAGTCATTATAGCAGATCATTATTTCATGGTCCCAACAATTAATGATCTATTATGGAAAGATCAGATTTAAACAATTCTAAGTTTACCCCTTTTACTGTATTGCATTTGTTTTACTAGCAAGTGAATAAGCATGAGATTGAGAACTTTGAATGCATACCCTTTTCATTTTTCTCTAGTTGCAATCTCATGCTTGACTATAATTTATTAATGAATATACTGCTTGTTTCAATAGTAATTGATTGGTTTGATTAATTGATTGGTTAATTGGTTTTAGGAGTTGTAGAAGTTAGGTTAATCTTGGGAAGAAAGAAAGAGAGGAGAAAGCTCGATCTTCAAGGGAGTAACTGCTTGTAATCAGGCAAGTTTTCTATCTTTCTTAATTCTATTATTAATATAGTATTATGTTATAATCTAACTAAACCGGAACTTATAGTATGCCTTTTAGGTTTATACCCGTTCAAAATTATTGTTTGTAGATCTTTTAATGGAGAAAAGACGGACGTGACCCAAAATATCAACAAAATAATCTCACAATGCGCACGTTTGTACTTTCCTGAGACAACTAACAGACCTAACAAAGCAGTGTGCACAAAATATGATGACTTTCCTGATCAAACTAAACTCGGGGTCCAAGCAGAGTTTTTGGTGAGTAAAATCTCTTTTTTTGAAATTGGCAATCTACTATTTCTCTTTTTAAGCTAAACCCTAAACCAACGACTTTTTAATAGTGCATGCAGAAGCACATTCAGTTTCTCCAAAACATATGATTGGATAACGGGGGATAACTGGCCCAAATTGTGCGACCATTGGTGCACTGAAGACTTTGCTATCCAAAGCGAGCAGAATCATAAAAATAGGACCTCATCTAAAGAGGCTACCTTTGCATCCACAGGCTCAGTGAACATGCTGGTTCACAAACAAAGATTCATAAGATGTTTTATTTTATCAAAACAATTAATTTCAATTTTAGTTTACTCGAACTAACTTTGATAATTTTATTTGTGTAGAAATGTTTATTAATAGATGGATGAAAACAATCGCAAGCCCAGGTGGTCTGACGAGCTGTTTACGCCGACACATACCAACAAGAAGACGGGGCAACTTTGTTCCGAGAGGGCGAAAAGGGCACGGGTATTATAAAATAACAATCTTTTAATAATATTCATTTTTTTGTACGTTTTTTATTTGCTATATTTTATAAATTTTGCAGGAAAAATACAAACAAGATATGAGCGCAAAGTATGGGCCTGATGAAGCTCTTTGGCCCTCTTTTGACGAAGACATCTGGTATGCCAACACAGACAATAATGCTCACGGCGACAACTACGATCTCGGTGCTCTAGGTAAAATACACATACTTAAATTTTATAAATTTGTATTTAAATTTGTAACATAACACTAGTTATCTTATTTTTAATGTTTTAGGCAAGACGAGATCGATGTATCGTCCAGGAGGGTCTCGGGCGTCTTCTTCGCAATCGCGAGCCGAATCACAATCGCAATCGTATTCTTCGGGGCCAATCCTCTTAGGAAAGAAGACATAAATGCGATTTTAGGTTAGGCATTCTTTCACCACAGCTCAACCAATTCATGGAGGAGATGAGGCGTACCATGGCGGGTTCTTCATCTCATCAGGTACGGAATCCAATTTTTGGGTCTGTTTGAATCCAATAAGGGCATCCACAACCAATAAAGGCATCCACAACCAATATGGACACTAAGTATGGCAAATCGACTAATGGAACAGTAAACTCCTAAAAAATCTAAACCCTAAATCCTAAACAGTAAACTATTAACATTGAACCATAAAAATTTTAGTTATATTCCCACAGGGAGATTCTACCTTGCACCCTGATACTCATGATGACACCGGGGATGATCTCGGAGATGACTAATAGATATTTGATGTTTTAGGATATTATGTCGTACATTAGATATTTTGTTTTTATGTCGTTTTGAGATATTTCATATTTATGTAGTACTTTAGATGTTTTATGTCGTACTGGAGATATTTCATATTTGATGTTTATGTAGTACTTTAGATGTTTTATGTTGTACTTGAGATATTTCATATTTGATGTTATGTAGTACTTTAGATATTTCATGTTTATGTTGTTTTGTGAATTGTTTGGTACGTATCAATTAAATTGTTTGTGAATTATTTGATATTTGATGTTAAATTTTTGGTACGTACCAATTACATTGCTTGTGAATTGTTTGATATTTGATGTTAAATGCTTGGTACGTATCAATTAAATTGCTTGTGAATCGTATGATATTTGATGTTAAATGCTTGTGAATATTACGTTTCGTACCAATTGAGGCTGGAGAAAAATATATGAACAGAATGGGTTTAGTATTATATTTGTTTGGTACATTTCATACCAATTAGAAAAAAAAAACAAAAAAAAAGCTTCTACGACCGCCCCCAGTCGGTCTCTGATAGGTCCCTAGCCACGTCAGCATGTCGCACCAGGGATGGATATAATCGGTCGCTGAAGGGGTCATCTGCGACCGGTGCCTTAACCTTCAGCGACCAGTGACGTCAGCGGGGCAGTCATTAGTGACGGAGCAACAGCGGCCAGGTCATCTGTGACCCATTTTGGTCATCTGGGACTGGCGCTTCACCCATCTGCGACTCATTTGGCCGGTCGCAGAAGGGTATTTCTGCTCTAGTGATTCATTTTGACATCCGGACATTCGTTATGAATCGAATAGTTGTATTTTATTTCAAAACCATCAAAACTTCTTCTCACGGATCCGCACAATCCATATCCAACCAACCGATACGAGACATATTTGTTCACAAATTATATGAAAATGAGATGTTTGATAGTTTAAAATCTTTAATTTGTAAATTCTGTTAGACATGTTTTTTTCATTATTATTATTTTCAAGATTCCATATTTTCTTAATGTTACAGATGTATCCAACTAAATATATATAAATTAATGAGGAGGATTCAAATGCCTACATTTTTATGTCCTCATCATGACGCTATTTTTTAAAAACATTAATAACTCAAAATTTAAAACTTAAAAGTCAAAATAAAACCGTTAGATATGATCTACATCATTTTATATATTCACGTGTAAAAAATTATGACATTTCAACTTTATTTTGGCTGTCATCAAGAGCTTGTATAAACGTACTAATGTGGACAATTTCTGGATGTTGAATTTTCATCTTATTGGTTCACATATAAACAAAACCAAAATGTAATAATTTTTTATGAGCACATAAAGAAAAAAGCATAGATCACATCTAATGGTTTTATTTTGACGTTTATGATTTAAATTTTGAGTTATTAGCGTTTTAAAAATAAAGGCATGGTGGACGCACAAAAATTGAGGTATTTGAACCCTCCTCATAAATTATATGTATTGTTGTTAATATCATATAGACTCTTTTCTTTTGACGCTTTGATCAAACAGTCAGACAACGGAAACAAAAATATTTTAGAACGTTAATAGATACGATATGGACTAGCAATTATGTTCAGAAAATTTTAATCATGTGTTGTTGATTTACCGGATATAATAATAAACTAAATAAAAATTTACCAATTGAGCTTCCAAAGACAAAAATCCGTACTCATGTTAATAATACTCATGAGTAGAAGGTAGAGTCGAAATGTCAAATCAATTTTATTTTATAATTTGAATGTATTAGAAGGAGCACAATAATTTTCTTATTTATTCAGAAGTGATTTTTGAATGGAGATCAATAACTGAAATCCAAAATATTTTAATTTTTTTCAGTAACACGCAAAGAAATAGGGAAAATTTCTAGTGTACCCATGTAAACTTTTAAATAGCCGATTTCCCCATGAAAACACCTTAATATCTAATATCCCCATAGAAATTTGTTATTTAGACAAATATACCCTTTATTTGGAATGGAGATCTCCCTTTAAATGAGCAAAATTGAATAAAAGAGAAGAGAAAAGCAAAAAGATGCTTCATCTTCTTCATCTCCACATCTAAGTTTGATTTTGGAAGCATCTAACTAAGGTTTATACTGTTATGTTTTATGTTGTAAGTTTGATTTTTGATTTTTCTTTTTGGGGTTTCTTTTTCATGAATTCGGATTTCAATCATGAATAAGCGTACTCTGCGTGGCTTGCTGTGTCTGCATGTTGAGTGATGATTGAAGAACAATGTTTTATTTTTCTTTTATTATGTTATTTCGATTCATGAAATGTTATCAATCTTTGGTTTATTGGTTATTGGATGGAATTATGTAATGTGATATATTTCCATTTTGTGTTAGCTGATGTGATTGGCGAAGCATTCGTGCAATATGTTTAGTTACTTGTGTATGATTGCACATCACCATCAAAGGTGCGAACTCTGTTGATGTCCTATTTTATGATTTAATTTCCTATTTAATCAAATTAACCATACACAACTGGAGTAGACGAAGGTGGAATTTAGACTTTAAACATAGAGATGAAGAAGATGAAGTCTCTCTTTTCTTTTTTGTTATCTTTTATTCAATTTTGCTAATTCACAGGGAGATCTTCATTTAAAATAAAGGGGTATTATTTGTCTAAATTACAAATTTAGTGAATTAAAGGGGATAAAAGAAAGGATATTAAGTTTTTATGGGGATATTGGATATTAAGATGTTTTCATGGGGAAATTGGCTAGCTTAAAAGTTTACATGGGTACACTAGAAATTTTCTTAAAGAAATATTTTAATTTTTCTTGCAGCTGCAAAAAAATCCGGCCTGAAAAAATGTTGATATGGATTATTTGTCGCGGTCTTTCTAATAAATTCAATTATATAGTACTTTATCTATTATTAAAGAAATATGAAAATATTTCTAATATTTTAATATAAAAATAAAATTATAACATCTTCTATTTAATTAAAAAAAAAAAAAAAAATTATTTCTCATAAATTATTAACCAGAATTAGGATTTTAAATTTGTTGAATAATTTACCGTACATAGGGCTTATTTCCAGTAAATTATTTACCGGAATTGGCAGATTTGAAATTTTATTGAAAACATGTGTAGATTTGAAAATTTTATATTTTTTATTTGAAATAAAAATTTCGGACCAAACTGCCTTTTTTTCTTGGAGATAAGAATTTGAATAATATCTGGAAATGACCATTTTCTAATTTATTAGTGGACTAGAATTTGCTGGGTTATTTAAGTAATTTTATTTTTAGTAGATAATTAAATGGTCAAATTTAACTTAACTTGTTGTTTTATAATTATATATTGGTCTGGCAATTAATTAATATCTATGGAGGCGCGCATATAAAGATTAAAGGTGACAAAGCAGGAAAACTTTATTTAGAAAAAAAAAGAACAACAAGATAACACTATAAATATTTGTTCAAACTCACAACAATTTTCGAATTAATAGAGCAAAGAAAGCAATTACAATGAAGATTCAAGTTAGTTATTTTCTATTATGTCAATAAATTAAGTAAATCACTCACTCTTCTTCAACCAAACTCCATCAATTTGTTTCTGTTTTTCAAACTTCAAAACAACCACTTGAATTTCTTAAAGACTTTTAGTTGTTTTAAGATACATTAATATATATATATATATATATATATATATATATATATATATATATATATATATATATATATATATATATATATATATATGGCTATCATTTTCTTCTTCATGCTACTACTGTCGTTCTCTGTGGCTCAACCAATATTTCAACCCCCCGCCGGATGTCCGACACATTGTGGAGACACCGAGGTACGTTCCATATATATTACTAAAGAAAAGGGCATACTCATGATTCATAACTTGTAAATTATAAAAAAAAAACGGTGTTTAAAATTGCAATCATACATAGAATTAAAAAAAGTTAACTGTTATTTGCATACAACATCTTAATTATTTAACATTAAAAAGTTGCATATAATTACAGGTTACCTATCCATTTGGGATAGGTAAAAATTGTTCCAGATCTGAAGAGTTCAACCTCATGTGTAATAAGACGAAAGACGGTAGCTACAAGGCAATATCTACTGCAAATGCAGGTGTGCTATCCGGGTTATTAGTATTAAATAGCATATCCGTGTCCCAAGGCCAAGCTCGGATTGAGGTCGTTGTTTCTTGGCTGTGTTATATTAACTCAAGCTTAATTCGTGGGGGTGAGTCTAATGTTGATTTGACCAATACGCCATTTTGGTTATCAAATACTGAAAATAGGTTCATGGTAGTAGGTAGTGAGACATCTGCATATGCCAAACTTAAAGGGAGTCAATCTATCTGGTACACAATAGGGTGTATATCTGTGAGCTTGAGTGAGCAGGGACTAGTGAATGGCTCATGCTCTGGTATCGGTTGCTGCCAGACTGCCATTCCGTTTGGAATGAAGTATTATGATATTACATTTGATTATAGCTTCAACAGTTCTAATACCGCAAGCTTCAGCCCTTGTGGGTATGCGATGCTAATAGAAAAAAACTTCAAATTTAGCACCACATATCTCACCAAACCTGACTCCTTTGACAAGGATGCCAATGGATTTTCGGCTAAGGATGCCAAGAAATTTTCGGTTGTTCTTGATTGGGTTGCAGGGAACGAGACCTGCAAAATAGCAAAAAAAAATAGAACCCATTATGCATGTGTTAGCACTAACAGCCAATGTGTTGACCACGCCACTGGTCAAGGTTATATATGCAATTGCGCACCAAGGTACCACGGAAACCCCTATCTCCTTAATGGTTGCCAAGGTACGTTATATATATGTGTACATACTACAAATGATATGCTCAACTTTCTTAGTTATAATTATGCCTCCTTTTATTGACATCGGCAATCTTAGAGAAAAAAAAAATTTGCTCTTCTTTCAGTTGAAAGAAAAAGTCTTGTTTATTGTTGTAAATTTAATCAAAATTAAGTATACTCTCACAGTTGATGCATAATATTGTCTAACTCTCCTATATATTTTTCTTTCTTACTATAAGCCCCCCTTCGGCAAGGTGGATTAAGAGGTTAAGAAGCGCTAAGGAGTTCATGTTCGGCAAATAAAAAAGATTAAGAATAGCATGTATTTGAATAAAATATATATGTAATAAGAGAGACTATATTACCCTCATATTATTGTTGTCATATAACATAATTATAACATAATTGATGAATCTAATTGTATTACAATTTTAATTAAATATATTTCATTAGAGTAAACTGTGTTAACAAAGTTTGAACAAGGCACCGAGCATCCATTTAACTAAGTATCGTTAACTTAAACAATTAATAAGTCAACCGTAATCATGACTCAATTGGTTAAGCGATCAAAGTACTTGAAAAGTTTTGAATGCAATTGGAATCTAAATTGATACCTGCACTGGTACCAACTCAACCAATTAGTGATATTCTATGCAAAATTTTGTATCTCATTTTTAATTGAAACCTGTCACAACTTTTCAATCAAAATGAAAAGAAAAATGAGAAAAAGAAAAATTGTGATAAATACTATTGATAACAAATATGAAAAGGACCTGATATGATTCAAAAAACAATTCGAAATAACTAAAATTGGAGAACCGGAAATATAGCTAGCATGAACTATATAATCAATTAAAGCAGCACTACCAAAAAGCACACAGATAAACATGCAGCTCCTTAATAAGCAATATCAAATGACCAAAAAAATTATCAGTACGAGTGGTACCAAGTACCATAACCTTAACAAAGTCTCATCTTCACAACTCATTGAGACAAAATGTAATCCATATTATATACTAAAACAAAAATATGATATCACTAGAGACAAAGTTTAGCATATTCAACAAGATCTAAGGAAGCAGTATTCCTAAGGAAGTTTGGCTCTTAAGGAGGTCTAAAGGAGGCAGGATTCCTAAGGAAAGGGTTCCCTGGATTAAGGTTTTGTGCTAAGTAAGGTATCTTAATCCTGCCAAAGGAGCAGCTGTTCGGACGGATTAACGCGGATTAAGTCTAAGGAGCATTAAGGAAGCTAAATCCTACCCAGCCGAACAGGCACTATATATATATAGATACAGATGAGTGCCATATTAGTTACCTTTTGTAGATATTGCAGCTAGCATTGGTCTTTTCCACCAATATCACGTTGAAGTTCTCTATATCAGCCACTAACAAATAGAAAAATTAACAATAATTACCATATTTTGTAATAATTTAGATGAACATACCTGTTATTCAATGTCATTCCGTGTGTCACATTCAGAGAGGAGATGTAGGTTTCGAATAGTATCGAAGTTCTCCTTGATAGATGAAATATCGAAGGGCTCCAATACCATTAGAAAACCTAAATCACCACCCAAGGATTGAAGCTGTAAATCAACAAAAGAAATTGGCTCAGATCAAAAATTCGAAGTCCTAAACCCATTAGATTCCTAACCCTAGATAAATACTACACTACTACAGAAATGGTCATTGTACACTGCACATTGTACACGGATTTTATTATTTTAATGTGCGAGCATTCCTTTCATCACTACAGCAGAAAGCTTTTTCTGCGACCGGTATCAGCGACCGGAGCTGACGCCGGTCGCAGATACTTGTTTTTCTCAAAAAAATAAAAAATAAAAACAAAAAACAACTGCGACCGGCGCCTTCGCCGGTTGCAGAAAGTATTTTTCCGAAAAAAAACAAATACGCGCCAGACCCTCCTCCCTCGCGCCAAACCCTAACCCGATCGAATTTTTAGCTGCTCTCTCTCGTTTTCTCTTGCTGTACTCTCTCTCGCTGTAGCTGTAGCGCCACCAGCTCGCCAGACAGAGCGGCCGCACCACCGCCAGTCAGCAGCCAGCAGCCCCCTTCCCTTCCTCTCGTTGATTCCCTTCCTCTCTGCGCTAGTCAGCAGCCAGCACGACCATCGCCCGACTGATCGAGGAAGGTCTGAGGAAGAGCCAGTAGGTTCGTCGCATTAGTGTCTCTTCTCTAGGTATTTCACTGATTTTTATTGAATTTTGATTCGATTTTCTGAAATGCACTAAATTGAATTGGATTTTCTGAAATTGACTTAAATTCACCAATCAATTGCTAATTTAGGGTGAATTTGGGGCATAATTTAGGGTTATTATCAATTTGGGGTATAATTTAGGATAATGGCTGATTTGGTACTCAATTCGAGCATGAGATTTAGGGTTATTATTAATTGTTGTGTTGATTTGTGGTGCTAAGGTGATTTTTTTTTTCTTGTTTTAGTTCAGATCTAACCATAGGTTCAATGAATTAATCATGCATCTTGAGCATTTGAATTAATCATGCATGACCATAGGTTCAATGAATATATTGTATATATTCATATTCTTCTATCTTCTTATACAAACGATGGTATAGCAATGTATTTTTCTGAATTTTTATCATATAGCAGATTTTTATCATATATAGCAGATTTTTAACATATAGTCATGTATATAGCAGATTTTTATCTTGCCAAACAAAACATTTAATTAATTTGTAAAGTATGCATATGTCTATATATACTCTGTCAATATATATTCCCTTGTGTATGAATTACTGATTAGAGCAATAAAATTTAGCGCAAATCCCTTGTGTATGAATTGTAGAATCTGAATTGTACGTAGATGCACATGCCTATATATATTCGGTCGAGGCACAAATCCCTTGTGTAATTAGCTTTACGTTTAAATCATCTCTCCAATTAAGATTAAGGGGTTGATTTGCAAAATAGAAGCCCTTGCGTGAAAGTATATTAATTAAGGGCCAATCTGAAAATTGTGATACAAATTGGAATTTGAAGCCGTGGCTTTTGCTAGACTACAAAAAATAAGCACTTTTTGCGAGGATAAAAAGTGACTTTTCGCGTGGATAAAAAGTGACTTTTCGCGACGATAAAAGGTGACTTTTCGCAACGGAGTACCGTCATTAACTTACTTTTTCTATTTGCGACGGAGTGCCGTCATAAATGCGTTTTTTCTCTCGCGAAAAATGCCTACTTTGTTGTTGCTAGCTGTTGGGCATATGAATGAATTAGTTTAATTGATTAAGGGACTTGGGACTTAGTTTTCTAAATATGAAAATATACTTGTAGATCAAAGTTGGTGTCAATTTGGTTGATTTTGCGGGATTAGAGCGAGGGATTAAAAAAGCAGAAGAATTACTTGTAGTCAGGCAAGTTCTCTCTCTTAATGAAATTGTAGTTAATTATATTATTAATTGTGTAGTTGTTAATACACTACACCAAAACGTTCTATCTGGGACCGATTTTTGGGACCAATCTGTTCGCCTGACGCAGTGATAAGCCGAAATTGTATCTATTGAAACCTAGGGTTTGTTATGTAAATTAAGCCAAGTTTTATTGAAATTAGGTTTGATTAGGTTAGAAATGTCCAAAAGTTCAAGTTACTGGCCTAGTTATGTTTATTTTACAGGTAATCAAGTGTTTGGAGCTTAACGGAGCAAAACGGGTGAGTCAGCACGAAGATTGGAGCAACTGTTAACATTTATTGCGGTCCGAAATGAACCTATTGCGGCCTGCAACCAAACAAGTCAGAGATCTTCATTTCCTGCACTTTCATTGCGGCCCGCAACCATATTCATTGCGGCCCGCAATGACCTCTTCAGTTTCTTCTGCGCAACAATTTAACTGCCTCCACTCATTGCGGCCCGCAATGAATGTATTGTGGCCCGCAATAAGTCGGTCCAGAGCCCGAATTTGCTATTTTTAGTTAGTTATTTCTAGGTTTTACAAGGGGTTATAAAAGGGGACCTGTAGAACAGATTAAGGACGTTTTTTTTAGGGAGAATTTCTGGTTTTGAACAAGGAAAAACAAGGAAAAGCAAGGAAGAGAGAAGAAGGAAGAAAACAACATCATTGATCAACCGGTTTTATTATTTTCTTTCCTTTGGAACTCTTTTATTCTTTTGATTTCATTTGTGCTTTGGCCATGACTGGCTAAGGGCCTTTCTAGGGTTGATTAGGGTTGTACTTGAAACTTTTGTTATGATTTAGTTGGTTCTATTTTATATGTTCTTGCTCTTTGTTATGATCTATTCTTTATTTTAATTGATTGTGAAGACTTAATCGAAATCGCATGAAACCCTAGGATTTGGTATTTGCAATTGAGAGATTGAATATTAAGTCCCGACCATAAGGAATAGGGTATTTGATAGGCTAAGTACCGAGAGGTGATGCTTGTCTTATACGTGTTTTACCCAATAGGTTAGAAAATTGTACCAAGTACCGAGAGGTGAAGTTTATCTTTCTAGATCTATTGGGACAGTAAAGAACTTAATGACTTTAGATCAGTGTAGCCAAGTACCGAGAGGTGACGTTTATTCTAATTTAAAGATGATATTAATATAGAGATATCACTTTGTACCTATAACATCCAACTGTGCCTTCATAATTATAAGAACAAATTTAATAAACCAATTAGTCATGACATTAGTGGAGAGGAACCCTAAGAAACCCTAATTTCTCATACTTGATAAAAAATTAGATTTTGCTGTAAAGACTTTAGTTTAATTCAGTTTAATCACAATCAAACCAACCTTTGAACAAACAAAAACCTTTTTACTTTCTTTTACTAAATTAAATTGTTAGGTTAGACTTTGATATTCCAACTTGTCCCTGTGGAGACGATCCCTAAGTACTACTCGACAAGGTTGTACACTTGCAACCGAATTGAGCATAAATTAGGATTTATTGCTTGTATTGTAATAATCACATCAAGTTTTTGGCACCGTTGCCGGAGACAACGGTGAATATTATTTCAGACCTAAGTAATTTAGTTAGTAATTGTTTAATTCCCTTTTGCTTTCTTTCTCTCTCATTTTTTTTAGTTGAAACTGGCAGAGGAACCTCCAACCCCGAACGTAACAAATTTGGTTGAGTGGTTTTCTAGGCGAGGGTCAACCCATCTCTTCTACGAAAGAAGGAACAAACACCCAACAAGGGGACCTTCCTTGCACTTAAGTCCACGCCAGTTAGACATGTCGACTGGAGCTGAAGAAATTCGTTTTGAAAATCTTCAGCGGGAAGGGGATCAGATGGCCGCTGAACTTCGACGTTTACGGGAAGCCGCTGTTGAAAGAGAAAACAATGAAGCAGCCGATGCCAACCGCCCTTTGAGAGACTTTACAGCACCTAGGGCTGAGGAAATCCACCTTGGCTATACGGCACCTACTATCAATGCTGAAGAATACCAAATTCCGCATGCATGGGTTAGCATGGTGCAGTGTAATCTGTTCCATGGTCTGCCTCACGAAGATGCCACACAACACTTAGCCAATTTTGAAGAAATATGTAGTACAATTAAGGTACAAACTGTTTCTCCTGAAGATCTTAAAGTTATGGCTTTCATTTTTTCTCTTGCAGATAAGGCTAAAGGTTGGATAAGGGGACAACGGCCCGAGAACATGAATACTGGGCCTAAGGTGGCAAATGCTTTCTTCAACAAGTTCTTTCCGCCATCCAAAATGAACTATTTGCGCCATCAAATCCACAATTTCTGACAGAAAGGAGATAAAACCATGAGCGAGGCGTGGGAGAGGTTTTAAGAATTGCAGAGGTGCTGTCCCCATCATGGTATCGAAGGGTGAAATTTATTGCAAATCTTCTACAACAGCCTCATGCCACAAGACAAAGGTATGTTAGACGCAGCTGCTGGAGGTAGTCTCATGAATAAAGGGGCTGTGGACGGATACAAATTGGTAGATGGCATGGCTCTCAACCAAAGCCAATGACACAACCCTAGGGAGACACCGATCATCCTGCAGCGGGGAATGAAGGAGGTGAATTCAAACCCAACCTTGCTGTAGAAATTGCTGCTTTGAATCGCAGAATTGATCAAATGAGCGTAAATTCGGTAAACAATTCTTCTCCTCTTCCTTGTTCAATTCGTGGTGGTACCGACCATCTAGCAATTAATTGTGGTGTAAGTAATGAGGTTAGTTATGAGGAAGTCAATGCAATTAACCAAGGCAATTTCAAACCAAATAACAATCCTTATTCCAATACTTACAACCCCGGTTGGAGAAATCATCCAAAATTTTCGTGGAGACAAAATGACCAACCGACCCAAGGTAATTCAAACTTTAATAGACAAAATCAAGGGTATGGTTCTAATGCACAACCAAAATCCAATCTTGAATTGATGATGGAAGCTTTCATGACAAGTCAAAACCAAAAGTTTGATGAATTGACCAAAAAGGTAGATATGTTGGCAACCCAAAATAAAATGCTTGAAAACCAAGTTGCACAACAAGCATCTTCATCCTTCCGACAACAAGACACACTACCGGGCAAGCCGGACATCAACCCTAGGGAGTACGCGAATGCAATAACCCTGAGGAGCGGCACGGAATATCAAGGACCAAAGATGCTAGAGACACAACCGCATTCGGCTCGCCTCAATGCAAACACACCGGCATCGGATCTATCTCAAGAACCGAGTAATTCCAACCCGGCCAAGGTAAAATCTATTGAAACTCCTAAGTATATTCCTCCACTCAGGTTTGTACCCTTTCCTCAAAGGTTAGTGAAGAATAAACTGGACCAACAAGAAATTTTGACCAAAAAGCGCACAATGGAGGAAAGTAAACATGTGATTGTTGTACCCTAAAAAGTTACCAATTAAAAAAATGGAAATTGGTAACTATTTTAAAAAAAAAATGCTTGAACAATGCTAAATGTGCATAAAATCTTCCCAAGATGAAAGGGAATGGCATATTAGAACTCATGACAATATTCTATATGCAAAACCATGAATTTTGATATTTTGATATTAGATATGGATGAACTCAGTGCATGAAGAATGAACTCTATGCACCGAGTTGACAGTGCAATGGTGTATGATACACCCAGACCAGTCAAGTCAGGCAGGGAAGCGCTGAGTTTAAACTCAGCGCCTTTGATCCCTTCAGCTTGCATGCGCCCGGAGCGCCATACACCATGCCACTGCCCGCTACATGGTCCATAACGCGCCAAGCGCAAGCAGAATAAAGAACAGAGTAAAGAGAGAGGAGAGGGCGCGCCAGGGCCACTAACGAGTGGGCCCCTTGCCCTGACAACTCCTTCTTCTTCCTCTGTTAGCTCCAGAGCTTCAATTGAAGCTTGAAATTCATGGAAACTGAAAGGGAATTGAGCAGATGCTCACCTAAACTTGAAAGAGGATACTTCCTCTACTCCTTGCTATATTCTCTCAAGCATAAGCGGTTATTACCCTCTCTAAACGAGGCCGAGAAGGAAGGAAGGTGAGAAAATGGGATAGTCGATTGGAGTCATCTCAAGCTTTGAGACTTGGCAGGGTAATGCCGAGTGCCAACACGATGACCTTATAGGTGTCAATTTGGTCTAACCAAGTCCAATTTTATAAGAATTATGAATCAGTACTGTAAAGAATCCGAGTAATGGCTAAGGCACCAACCCGACTATCTAAACGATAAATTGGGCTTTAGCACATGATAAACAAGTGAAGGCGATGCCATGCGTCCATGCTTTGCATCCTGAAGCGCAATAATCAAGGCAGTCACAAGTTAAGCTTAAAATCAGCTCGGTACAGCACACCATATGCACTAACGACTAATGAACAGCTCATAGGTCCCCTGGACACGTGTCAAATGGGCCTGAGGTCATGCCAAAATAGGAGAATATTCTCCTGGAGGCTGGGAGCATGCATTTCCTCACGCCTCTTCTATATGTCAGGAAATCAAGGGCTACTGATGCCCACAACCATCTTCAATGCAATCTAAAGGCCGAAATACATCCAACACACGATTGATGATGTGTTTAAATACAATTGGGTGATCCCCTGCACAAATACACATGGAATGAAGTCAAACAACCACAGACATTTGATCAAATGCCTATGGTCAAGATGAGACCACCTCAGCCCTACCAAACCCTAAGCTGAGCTCTTTGCCTATAAAAGGGCACCTCAAATGAAGAAGAAAGGAGACAATTGAAACACACATAAGGCCAGAGACACCTGGAGCACACACACACCTACAACAATATATACACTCACACATCTACATACATACATTGGTGTACACACACCATAAGCTTCCTCTATGATAAACAAGTCTATTTTGATAGGTAATTAGAGACAGGTTTCAATGTAAGGCCCCTAGGGGGCTGTATCATGTATTTATTTTCATTAATAAAGTTTCTTCTCTTGTCATTTGATCTTCTTTTGTTCATTTTTTTGCCTCTTTACTATTTTAATCTGATGCTTTCCTCTAAAAATATTTAAAGAATGTATATAATGATTTAAAATACAAAAATCTACTGTTTTGAAACAAATCTTTCATAAAAGTCATATTTTTAGTACATTTTCTCTATTTTTCTTTCACTCTTCTCTTTTCTGTCTCCTTTGATCACTTTTGCAAATTGATTAAGGGCTAGGATGAGTGTAGTGAGCCAGTTGGCATCCTTGCTCATCTAATCCCTTGATTTCTTTGATTAAAAGTGATTAAAAAAGGAATAAAGTGACTTAAACAAAAGATAAATACACAAGGACTGTTTAAAGTGAGCCAGCATGCATCCTTTGCAGTTCTCAACCCTAAGTCCACTTGAGAGAGCCTAGTTGCAGCTAGATCCAAAGAAATGGTGAGATTATGCCCTTTAAATGGTTAATTTCACTATTTTGGAGGACCTAATTGCAAATAGTGAGAAACTGAGGACTAAGATGTAAATATGCAGCAGTTATACTGCCATATGCCATTTACATTCTAATGAAGTTTTGATGATATTGCTCTCTAAAATCAAGTGTAGATGCTCAAAACATGATTTTCAGAAAGATCAGGGGCCTTCCTGCATATTTCCAGGCTCTGACATGTTTAAAATGTATTGAAATGATGATTTTATAAACTTTGAATCCTTTGATCTTCATTTTACATCTTTCTGGTATGAAAACAGTGGCCAAATTCCCTTTGAAAACTTGTTCTGAACCAAACCAGATCTTTGCTCTTGTATAAAAGGACTTGTACCAGTCTCTGGTACCATGACAAATCTGGCCTCAGCACCTAATTACATTAGAGACATCACTAGTACAGTATAAGCACCCAAAAGCAGTGAAATGACCCCTGCTGGTAAATTTGACAGTACAGATCAGCATAAAAGTCAAAATGAAAATTGGGCTTCACAGTCAGATAGAACACATCAAAACACATAAAATTGATGAAAAGTTTGCAACATTTGGACTTTCCTATACAGAGTTATGATCTGTCAAAGTTTATCTTTTAAAACTGCAAATTCTGTTAATAAGTATTGTAAAATTACCTCTGATGCCCCTGACCTTGATCAGATCATTTGGCTAAGCAAATAACCTCAGAAAAATTTGATACTCGGAACAAAAATCCTTCACTTATGTGTCTTTGAGTTTGTGAGATAAAAACATGTGATTGTCTTACAGAATTCAAAGAAAATTGAATAAAAAAAAAGAGATTTGAGAGTTGCATATTCATACACTCAAGTTTATCAAAACTCAGTTCAATACAATTCAATGCCCTTGTGATGGTCTAAACCCTTCTAAATTGCATAAAAGACTTTAAACAACACTTAATTGAGCTTGAGAATCCTTGAATTGACCATTGGTACCAAATCGATACCGAAACCAATTGAGATCAATACTGAGAATTCCAAATCATGTTTAAATCCTTTTCAAAGTTCAAATGAATGATTCTAAAGTCCTCTGTGACATCAAATGATCCCAAATGATCAAACAAACCGAAGAAACTCCAAAGAAATCGACTAAAATCGATCTGGAGTTCAATCAGTACCGACAGGTACTGTTCATGACCGTTCCGCCGCCTCTGGTCGCCGGCGACCGAAAACTGCGTCGATCGACTCCTGACACCAAGATGATCACAACCATGCCCTTAGCCGGCGCCGCCGTGGCCTAGATAGGCCGGACCCAGTTTGTCAGAGATAAACTCTAGCCGAGAAACCCTCTTGCACGATCCTCAAAGCATGTAGCACGGATCTTAAAGCAGCACCTTCGATCAACGAACCAAATTTAAATATCCAACGGCTCCTGACAGCATGGGACTCCTTTGTCAGTGATTCAAATGAATTTAAATAATGTGACACGAATCTTAAAGCCCAATGATCTTGATCCAGTGTCCTGTACATATCTCAAAGGCTCAAAAGCCCAAATCTTAGAAGCCCAAAACCAATCTCAAAGCCCAGAAATCATTAAATAAAGTCTTTTACACATAAACCCCCTTTGTTTATTCAAAATAGACAGAGAAGTCCTTGTAAATTTACACAAAAGCCCCTGTCAGGATAAAACCTTTTCAAACAAGCCCTTAAAGGCCCAAATTGCACTCCATACCTTGTCAAAAGCTCAAATCACAGCCTCAGGTCCTCAAAAAAAATTACAAACAAGTCCCTGAAACATAAAAAGTTTACAAATAAGTCCTTTCAAGTCCTTTTTGACCATAACTTTCTCATAGTAAGTCCAAATCAACTCAAATCAGTACCAAATGAATCCAAATTCAATCCCCTATAATTCCAAACAACATTTGAACATATCCATATCTCAGCCATGATTTGAAATGACCAAAATGCCCCTTTCCTGACATACTTTTATAAATAAAAATATAAAAAAATGATATTTAAATGGCCCTTTCAAATTAAAAAACATATAAATGATATTTCTCACGAATATTCTCATATTTTAAATACGAAATCCATATTTTCATGCACACATCATGGTAACTGACCAAAAAGAAGTCCAAAGTTAAATGGGAACCAACCGCATGACCGAAATAAATCATACATGAGCCCCTTTTAGCCCCATTATTCGGTTCAATCCAAATAGGCACACATCCCGGAATGCATGAGGTCTTCAGATAGACTCGAAAGGTCTTCTTGATGTAATTAACGGCGGGGGCTTGCGCCCGTCGGGAGTAAAACGTCATCACAATCAAAAATAATAAAACCTCTGACAACTGATCATGAACGTAGGTTGTCACAAGGGGTGAACCGGAAGGAATGTAGAAAGAAATCCCCAGTGGATGCCTTCCCCTGAGTTCGGTGACCTGCTCACGTTCACTTCAAAGAACCAGAGCACTGAACTCAGTTTAGGAGCATTTCCACTTACCCACATAAAAAACCCGCACCGTTAGCTAACCTGACGTCGTGCAACTTTCTGCGCCCTACAGTGATATTAGATGAAAAATGTAGCGCAATCTTTTCTACCGATTTACCTCCTAAAATAAAAGATCCGGGTAGTTTCTCGATACCTTGCTCTATAGACACAACTAGGATTGAAAATGCAATGTGTGATTTAGGGGCAAGTGTCAGTCTCATGCCTAAATCGGTTTATGACAAACTTGAGTCGGGTAATTTAGAACCAACCAATATGACACTAACTCTTGCTGACGGGACGACACGATATCCACTTGGTATCTTGAAAAATGTGGTTGTCAAAATTGATAAGATTAAAATTCCTGTCGATTTTGTTGTCATTGAAACGGATGATCATTCGGTCGTTCTCTTAGGTCGAGCTTTCTTAGCAACGGCAGGTGCAAACATCAAAGTCAAAGAGGGGGAGCTTTCTTTCTCCGTTGGGAAGAAGAAAGAAACATTTTATTTTCATAAGCCATTGATACCTCCTAACAAAAATTCAGTTTGCATGATAGAAATTTCACAGGTTAATAGAGAATTTGTGCAAAAGAAGTCGGTGGAAACATCTGAAACCGACAAATCTCGAGAAAATCGACATAAAACGGAGCAATGGGGAGGCCGCCCTCCCGATCCTCCACCCAAGCATTAAGGCGCACCACCACCGCCTTCCGCCAATAGAGTAGTCCATGTTTCTTCCTATTTACTTTTGTTTATTTTTACGTATTGGGGACAATGCTTAATTTAAGCTTGGGGGATGGGAAGAACTTGTATCTTTGCATACATGTTTATTATTTTTCCAGTTTTTAAAAATTGTTAGGATTTATAACCTTGATTTTTACTTGACCATGAGTAGAATTAGTGATTTTGAACTTAAATGCTTGAAATTGCGAATTTGTCAAGATGTTTGTTGTACCCTAAATTGTTGCCAAATTAAATGAATGAGAAATGGCAATGTTAAATCACTTGGAAAATGCCAAACGTGCATAAAGGCTCTCCAAGAATGAATGGATAATGGCATGCTAGAATACATGAAAATATTCTACATGCAAAACCATGATTTTTGATATATTATACACTTCCTAACTCAAAATGATTGGAGAGTTATTGGATTTTGAAAATCAAATACAATGAGAAATGGAGGTGTCCATTCTGTTTGAAATGGAGAGAATTGGATACATTCATTAAATCATGAAATTGAAATACTCACGGCTTTGATTAATAGAAATTGAATTGGGCTTAGTTAATGGGCCAAATGCAATTATATTCAATCAAAAGCTTCGGTAGTATGCAAATGAGAATTTCGCTGCTACGTCTCTCATTGAATCAGAGAGGTGGGACCCACCTTTTTTAAATCAGCCAATCAGCGGAGAAGGTGGTGAATTGAGCTTAGTTGAATCGATGACCCGAATTGGGCTTTAACTGGGCCGAATCAAATTACAAAACTTCGGAAGTAAAGGCGCAGCAATTCCTCTCATTTAAACCGACAAGTGGGGACAGCTTCGCTCCAGCCAATCAGCATTGAGCTTCCATTGAAATTGAATGAAAATAGTCACGCGCCTTGTGCTGCCTCTAGCCATGCGTGCGGTTCATGAAAGACCCTCCATTGGGCAGCCTCATGGCTCATGCTGCACCATGCCTACACGGATGAATAGGATC
Source organism: Carex rostrata (assembly GCF_964058835.1). NCBI lineage: Eukaryota > Viridiplantae > Streptophyta > Magnoliopsida > Poales > Cyperaceae > Carex > Carex rostrata. Next base: position 37,739 of record NC_135918.1, read on the forward strand.
TTCACCTTTCTCTCCAAACGGCTCAAATGGAAATAAACGACAAGAGAAGCAACGGACAGCTGGTCCTGACCCCTGCTGCTACTGCCTTCTCTGCGCCTCAAGCCGTGGCCGTCCGATCAGATGGGAATGAATGCTCCAGATGATGCCAACACATGAATCTCCACCCCAGGGTAGTGAGGAAAGCATGATCCTCTTCACAGCTTCATGCATGAAATCCAAGCCTTTGAATGGATGAAATCAATGGCTATAAATGTGATTGTCCATGGATTGATGAGATGGCACATTATAATTGGTTCAAACCCCTGCAAATGACGGGCTATAATCTGAACCCTTGATAAAACGATGAAGAAATGAAGGGTGGAGATCATGCCAACATAGGCTCTCCAAAACCCTAGCCTTGAAGGCTATATATACCCATGCCTAGCAGCAAAGAAAGGGGCCCGAAAACACACAAGAGACATACACACAGACACGGAGGGGATAGAAAAAGAAGAGAGAGATAGAAAGCAAGAAAGAGATACACATTGTAACACACACATATACACAGACTTAGAGTTCTCCCTCTCAATTTATAGTCAAGCTTTGTGCTTTCCTCCATTTTCTGCGAGTTAATAGGTATAATTTAGCATGTGAGAAGCCTTGATGGCTGTATGATGTATCAATTCCCTTGGTGAATAAAATTCATTTTGAAAGTTTTCTATTTTTCTTGTATTTTCTCTCCATTCTTCTACATTGCTTTGATCTTTTATTCTCCTTGATCTGTTTCCTTAAATTTGCTGTTTTGAGGCATGAAGAAGAGAGCTCCATGCCATGGCATGGAGCTTGATGACTAAATCCTTTTCTTTTCTTCTTTTCTGTCTTTTCTTTCCTTTCTTTCATTTTTCTTCTTTTGATCTGATCTGCGCCTTTGCTCTTTCTTTCTTTATTTTCGTTTCCTTCCTTTTTCTTTGCTATTATCAGCACCTTGGTTCAGATCCATGAGCTCAAGGCATTGAGTTGTTCAAATAAAAGCTTCTTATAGCAATTCATGCTATGTTGAGGTATAAAATAAAAATAATAAGAAGATGAGGCAATAACAGCTACATAGCTGATTTTAGAAGCCAATGAATCTGAAAATATAAATATTTACATTTTATTTTATTTATTTCTCTTTTCTCTTCCTTTTTCTTCTTTATCTCCCTTGGAAGCTTTTAGTAAAGTGATTATTGTCTAAGATGAGTGTAGTGAGCCAGCCGGCATCCTTGCACATCTGATCCTCTAATTATTTTACTCAAAACTTCTATTCAAGGGATTAAAGTGACAAAATAAAAGATAAACACACAAGGACTGTTTAAAGTGAGCAAGTGAGCATCCTTTGCAGTTCTCAACCTAATGATCACTTGATGGGCCTAATTGCAAATAAAGGAATCAAGAATATAAGGGGTTATGCTGCCGAAATGCTAACTCTTGTTATTCTTAAGGACTTATTTGCAATTAGTGAAAGACTAAGGTCTAAAGTGTAAAAAGACAGCAACACCAATTGCTACATGTCATTTACATCTCTAGATCCATGAAGTCTTGATGATCTTGCCCTTTCAATCAAGTGAGAAGGCTCAAAAAACATGATTTTGATAAAATCAGGGACCTCCTTGTAATATTTGATTTCTGTTGATGATTTGAGATATTCAAACTTTGATGCATATGGTTTTCTTGAAGATTTGGTCTTGTCTCTATGTTTGTTCATGTCAAAATGATGGATTAAATTCATTAAAATCATGTCATAACCCTAACCAGCCCTTTAAAGCACTTGAGAACTGTAAAATGTGATATATGACTTGAACTCAGCAACTAAATGCATAACAAGTACCATTGGTACCATGCCATGCCTCAAAAGTGCCATTTTTGCCCTCTGCTGGTAAAACAGTGATTCTGGACTGATACAGGGGTCAAGTAATAAAAATAATTACACCATCATGTGGAGAATAAAAAAATATGCGAAATGGACTCAAATTTCATATTATTTGGATTTCATTTCAATTAAATATGAATTTTCGAAGTTCAGCCTTTTGAAATACCAAAAACCAGCAAATACCAGAACCAGTTCTGAATCTGCCCCTATGTCCAACTCCCTGTTTGATACAGCTAGGTAGCTCCAAAGTTCATGAAATTTTACCAGAATATAGAAGATTCTATCCTGAGAATTTTCATATAAAGAACATAAAATTCGGATCAGCAGAACTCTTGGAATTAAATTCTGAAGTTAGCTATCAGCATGATGACAGCAGCTATTTACCAGCAAAGCTTCCCTGTACAAAAACACGTGTTTCATATACCTCTGGATCGATTTTAATGAAACTGTTTTATGTGCATATAGGTCATAACTTAAAGAAGATTCCTATGTAAAGAACATGAAATTTGGTGTAGCCAATTGACGGGAATTAATCTCCCAAGTTCAGCTACTCAGAAAATGCTGCTGTCTAAAAAAATGAAATACCCCTGACATGAATAAATTCCTAGAAATGTGAATAAATTCCCTAAAATCATAAAAATTGGCACAAAAGCTCCTGACATATTCCTTTATGACTTTCTAAAATAAAATTTACACCTTGTGTACAAAATTCACAAGGAAATGAGTTTAGAAAATCTGGAACATATGCTTTTATGCACTACACTTCAGCAGAACCAAACTCTATCCAAAATCGAGTCTTCTGCAAGTTTGAAAATCCCTTAAAATGGTCCAAATGATTCTTCTGAATCTTGAGATTGATCCCAAACCCTCTGTACCAGCCATTGGTACCAATTGGTATTGAAACCGAGACCAACAAATCTAAGTCATGCTCAAAGCTCAATTAAATGACAAATTGATGCTCCTTCTAGTCTCTACACCCTTCTGTGACTTCAAATGACTAATTTGTTGAAGGAAATTACAACGAAATCGGCAAGAATAAAATCAAACCTCATCGGTACCGATGGACTCATGCCTCTGCCGGAACCACCACTTCCGATGATCTCTGACCCTCGAAAATATGACCAATGTACTCCTGATGACAAGGCGACAACGATGTTGCTAGCCTCGAAGCTAGAACCGCCGGAACGTGGCCGGAGCGGTGAACTTCATTTGGAACTGGAGGTTTCCAGTGCATCGAGTTTATATCAAACTCTGCACGACATTTAAAGCGACGATGGACCCCTGATGAACGCGCCAAAGTAGAAAATTAAACATAGAAAAAAACGAATCTTGAAGGAAGCTATGCAATCCGATAGTTGAGATTCAAATTCAAATTAAACCAATCTCTGGTATCAGGTCCCACATGTCGGGAGCCCAGTTTGATCCCTTAGCACGATTCTTGATGAATTTCAGAAGCCCAAATCTGTTAAATAAGTGACCAAACAACAAGACCGAAAACCCATATCTTATGACTAAGCCCAAACGCAATAAGCCCAATGTCATATCCAAAGCCCGAAGCAATCTCTGAACCCATATCTCAAAGCATAGCACATATCTTGAAGCACCATATCCAAATCTTGAAGCCCAAACAACGATGTAACGACTCTTGATCCCTGTTAATAATTCATGAAATATGTTTTGTACATAAGTCCCCCTGACAGTTTAAAATATGTGCCAAAACCCTTCTTTATTTGCAGACATGTCCCTGACATGATAAAAATCGTCATAAAGAGGTCCCTGACAGCCAATATCTCATTCTAAACCTTGTTCAAAGTCCAAATTACATCGCCAAGTCCTCCAGAAATTACAAACAAGTCCCTAAAAATATAAAACCTTTACAAACAAGTCCTTTCAAGTCTTTCTTGACCATAACTTTCTCATACTAAGTCCAAATCAACCCAAATCAGTTCCAAACGAACCCAAATTCAATCCTCCATAATTTTAAATAATAATTGATTTTTTCCAGGTCCCAGCCATAATCTGAAATGACCAAAATACCCCTCTTTTGACATATTTTTAAATAAAAATATAAAAAAATGATATTTAAATACTCCTTCCAAATTGAAAACATATAAATAATATTTCACATGTACATTTTCATATTTTTAAATATGAAATCCATGTTTTCATGCACATATCATGGTAACTGACCAAAAAGAAATCCAAAGTCAAATGAGAACCAACCACATGACCAAAGTAAACGATACATGAGCACCTTTTAGCCACATTATTCAGTTCACAACCCATAGGCACAAATCCCGGAATGCATGAGGTGTTCAGTCTGACCCGAAAGGTTTTTCTGATGTAATTAACGGCGGGGGCTTGCGCCCGTCGGGAGTAAAACGTCCTCACAATCGAAAATAATAAAACCTCCGACAACTGATCATGAACGTAGGTTGTCACAAGGGGTGAACCGGAAGGAATGCAGAAAGAAATACCCAGTGGACGTCTTCCCCTGAGTTCGGTGACCTGCTCACGTTCACTTCAAAGAACCAGAGCACTGAACCCAACTGGGAGCATCTCCACTCACCCACACATAAAAAAAACCGCACCGTTAGCTAACCTGACGCCGTGCAACTTTCTGCGCCCTACAATGTTTTACAAGGTTATGAAAAATAGAGTCTTGCATAATTGGACTTAATTGTTTGAAAATGCATAAAGTATAAAATCATGTTTAATTTTTTGTGTTAAAAGTTGGCAAAAATAAAACCCTTGATAAATTTGAGTGATTGTCAAAAATATTAGAAATTTTGATACAAATTTTAACGAGTTTTTAGGAATACCTTTGGAATAATTTGAAATAACCACATACTTTGGCGAAAAACTTTGTGGAAATAAAGGTTTAAGAAAATAAAAACTTAGGGATTTAAATATTTTTTTTTGAAAATGCAACTTGTTTGTGAAAAACGAATTTAGAAAGATCAGGATATCCATAGGTATGAATTAATGCCTAAGGATGTGTGTATTCATGATATTTTTCCAAAAATATTGAAAAATAGTCAAGTTGAAAATATTCAAGAAAGACTCCGCTTGCTTATGTTACGGCGACATGACGTACTTATAGCAATGAGTCCTAGATACTTTGCTCCGCTAGTTTGCCCGATAAAGTGACCGAGTTTGCACTAACCCTGTGAGTTCGTGTCATGGAAGGGTTGAACCAAGAGCATGCGAATGCACTTTTGAATTAAAACGGTTGGGTATGGATTAGCTACCTATAACTAGCCGGTTTTGTTCTAAGGATAAAGATTTATAGTGTCATAAAATAAAACCAACAAAAGAAGAATAAAATTTTGCATATATCAACACACGAAGTCCGCGACTTTCTAACCTAAGTTTGATTCAAGCTTGGGGGATTTTTAAAAAGAATTTTCGCAAATAAGAATGCATTTTTTGTAACAAATTTAGATATCCGAGGTTTACAAATTCTAAACCTTTAAGGAAATAAAAGTTAGAGTAATTGAATTGTGGGGGTGAAGCATGATTAGCCAAGGGTTGCACTTTAAATTTGTACAAAATTTACGTTGAGATTTTTAAAATTTTGGCAAGATCATACAAATTTTTCGATTGAAGAATGTATACTTGATATGAGGTTAAATTAGAGATCGAATTGTAGTCCAAGTTTAGACTTGCTTGGGACAAGCAAGGACTAGGCTTGGGGGAATTTGATAAGCCGAAATTGTATCTATTGAAACCTAGGGTTTGTTATGTAAATTAAGCCAAGTTTTGTTGAAATTAGGTTTGATTATGTTAGAAATGTCCAAAAGTTCAAGTTACTGCCCTAGTTATGTTTATTTTACAGGTAATCAAGTGTTTGGAGCTTAACGGAGCAAAACGGGTGAGTCAGCACGAAGATTGGAGCAACTGTTAACATTTATTGCGGCCCGCAACCAAACAAGTCAGAGCTCTTCATTTCCTGCACTTTCATTGCGGCCTGCAACCGTATTCATTGCGGCCCGCAATGACCTCTTCAGTTTCTTCTGCGCAACAATTTAACTGCCTCCACTCATTGCGGCCCGCAATGAATGTATTGTGGCCCGCAATAAGTCGGTCCAGAGCCTGAATTTGCTATTTTTAGTTAGTTATTTCTAGGTTTTACAAGGGGTTATAAAAGGGGACCTGTAGAACAGATTAAGGACGTTTTTTTTAGGGAGAATTTCTGGTTTTGAACAAGGAAAAGCAAGGAAAAGCAAGGAAGAGAGAAGAAGGAAGAAAAGAACATCATTGATCAACCGGTTTTATTATTTTCTTTCCTTTGGAACTCTTTTATTCTTTTGATTTCATTTGTGCTTTGGCCATGACTGGCTAAGGGCCTTTCTAGGGTTGATTAGGGCTGTACTTGAAACTTTTGTTATGATTTAGTTGGTTGTATTTTATATGTTCTTGTTCTTTGTTATGATCTATTCTTTATTTTAATTGATTGTGAAGACTTAATCGAAATCGCATGAAACCCTAAGATTTGGTATTTGCAATTGAGAGATTGAATATTAAGTCCCGACCATAAGGAATAGGGTATTTGATAGGCTAAGTACCGAGAGGTGATGCTTGTCTTATACGGGTTTTACCCAATAGGTTAGAAAATTGTACCAAGTACCGAGAGGTGAAGTTTATCTTTCTAGATCTATTGGGACAGTAAATAACTTAATGACTTTAGATCAGTGTAGCCAAGTACCGAGAGGTGACGTTTATTCTAATTTAAAGATGGTATTAATATAGAGATATCACTTTGTACGTATAACATCCAACTGTGCCTTCATAATTATAAGAACAAATTTAATAAACCAATTAGTCATGACATTAGTGGAGAGGAACCCTAAGAAACCCTAATTTCTCATATTTGATAAAAAATCAGATTTTTCTTTAAAGACTTTAGTTTAATTCAGTTTAATCACAATCAAACCAACCTTTGAACAAACAAAAACCTTTTTACTTTCTTTTATTAAATTAAATTGTTAGGTTAGACTTTGATATTCAAACTTGTTCCTGTGGAAACGATCCCTAAGTACTACTCGACAAGGTTGTACACTTGCAACCGAATTGAGCATAAATTAGAATTTATTGCTTGTATTGTAATAATCACATCACGCAGAAGGCCTCTCGAAAAACAAAAAACCAAAACAAAAAAAATGCAGTGGAGATGGATTTAGACCCCGCCTTCTGGGACCGGCGCCCACAACTTCTGGGACCGATTTGGCGCGGTCCCAGAAGGGTGCCCCCTCAAAAATCCCCGCATCTGTCTCTCCCTCTCCGTCTCCTGCGTTTTGTTAGGGTTAGCCAAGAAAAATTCCGCGCGTTTCTAATCCCTCCTTCGCCGTCCCCATTTCACCACTTCATCGCTTCATCTCTCTAGTCAATACCTATACAAAGAAAGCCACCCCCAAAACAATAGTTCTTTCTCTTTCTCAAATCTAAAAAGTGCTTCCAAGGGGATGACCTGAGAACTCGATGTGGCGGTGCGCCTCCCTCTCCCTCCTTCGCTCCTCCTTCCGCCATCGTGCCGGAGCGCTTTCCTCTGGCGCCTCTGACGGGCACTGTCTTCTCCTCGTGCGCCTTCCGACGTACCTCTACGCTCTTCTTCTCTGATTCTGGTATGACTGTTGATCTTTGATCTCTCTTTGTCAGATTTGATTTGATCAGATTGGTTTAGATCGGATTTGGTTTGATCAGATTGTTTGTTGCTGCTAAATAAGCTCTTGTCCAATTATTTTGCAGATTTTTTCAATGATGTCTTCTTCACACACAAGGAACAGTACAAAATCCCCTCATAAACCCTCAGAAAGGAACAGTACGAAATCCCCTCATATTTTCATTGATTTTGTATTTTTTTTCCTATATATTCTGTTTTTTTCTTCAGTTTGTCTCCTCTTAAGAATGATTTAGTAAGACGATAGACAATTTTGTGCCAATTTTTGCTCGTTGTTTGGATCTACCCTATTTTTTTCTCCATCTCCAATTTTCAGCTTGCTCATAACTCATAAGGCCTTTTTTTTCTTTTAAAAAGCATGAATATATAAATGAACTACAGAAAATTCTAGACAGCTGGTCTAAAATCCATTGTATAGGTACTGTAAAAAATAACATATGATGTTTAATACATTGTGACATTTTTATCCAAAACAGTGACACTATGAATAGCCCTGTCACTTGTTAGCTACGAAACTCTTAAATCAGAAAAGTAAGAGATGGAATTTACTTTATGAAATTTGCACGAGCCAGGACTGAGGGAGAGGTGCTAGATCGAGACCCCCTCCTTAATTTGCTCGATTCTCTTCATACTGGTATACGCCCTTTTGTCTTTTAAAGTTTTGTTTTGTTTGATTTGGGTAAAATAGCCATTAGTGCTTACTTAAAGCTTGAATTCGAGCTTGCAGGCCTGGTTCCCTTTTTCTATCTTTATGTCAATTTGACTGGTACATACTTCATACTTGTAGCTGTTATGTCAATTTTATGAAATTTTTAGAAACACGAATTTGTAGAATTGCATAAATGCATATGCACAATAAAAGTTGTATTTGGCTGTCTTGATGGGGGTATGAAGAGGTTTGTAGAAATCAACTGGTGTGGTGGGTTTCTATGCATTGTTTTTCATGCTACTATTGCTCATCAAATTAAGCCAATATACAACTTTTTGCATGCACATGAAGTGGTATAGATCATATCTAGGAGTTTTATTTTGTTATTTCTGAGTTGTATACTTTTAAATTACAATTTACTCATGAGGTAGAATAAGAGCAATGATATAGTTTATCTAGAATCCAGATTTTAAGATTCTAAATAGTTTTCTTTTTTATCTTTTCTAATCTTTCTTTTAGATTGGGCAACAGCACCCATGGCTAAGGAAGCATTAGAAGGACACTGCATCTAAGCTTCATCTAACCTACTCTCGTCATACTGATCTTACTGTGAAGGTATCACATAGCAAACAAAAATATATATTACTTTTTTATATTTTTAGAAGGATCAGATCTGATGCCATTTTTTAAAAAAATATTTTTCATTTTGATTGGTTTTAGGAGGTGTGTTCATATCTGTTTATGATGATTGGTTTTAGGAGGTGTGTTCATTTCTTAAAAAAATTTATGATGATTGTCTTAGGAGGTGGTCTGAAATTTTATTGGTTTTAGGTGTGTTAAAGTATACAATTTATGATGATTGTTCATTTTTAATGTTGAAGTATATAATTTAGAAGTTTAACTTCTTGCGGATTGCTTGTTTTCATACAAATCTGCGAACTTACTATGAAATTGGTTAGTATTGTGTCCATCTGTATAAACTATTTGGTTTATATTACACAATCACCTATGGACCTCTTTCTGTATAAACTATTTTACAGAAGGCTAGATTGTACATGCCTTTAAATTGAATTTATATAATCAGAGATATGTTGTATATTTTGTGTGATCACTGGACCATAGGATATTTCACTGGGTACACACCGTACACATGGAAGTGGCTTCTGTTTTTAATTTTACTTGGACATTGACTTGTTAAATTATAAAACGAGTGAATTAACGATCTATACTTCTATTTCTTCAGGTACTAGTGCAGGTAGAGTAGTACAGAATTTGAATATCTGAAATAGAGCTCAGTTTGGCGGTGTTGAGGTGTTCAGTGTATTTGACAATATAGTATATTAATGTATATATGTATAAATTCACGGTGCTAGTATATAGTGCCTTGAAGTATTTGCTAATCTTCAGCAACACATGCCTTCTGTTTTCCTTTGGTTTTGTTGGTCTAGTGTCGACATTGATGTTCATTGCTATTGTTCATGTTTTATAAGACTCAAATGGTATCTTACAAAATATTTACAAAATGTGCTTGCAAATCAAATGTGCTTGCAAATCAAATGTGCTTACAAAATGTGCTTGGAAAAAGAAAAAAAAATACCCAAAAAAAAAAAAACTTTTGTGACCGATTTGGGACCCTTCTGCGACCGCCCAGTCGGTCTCTGATAGGATTCTCGCCACGTCAGCATGTCACAACTGTAACGGATCTAGTCGGTCCCTAAAGGGGTTATCTGCGATCAGCGCCTTACCCTTCAGAGACCGGCGACGTCAGCGGGCAAGTCATTTTTGATGGAGCAACTGCGACCGGGGCTTCTGTGACCAATTTGATGGGTCGCAGAAGGGTATTTCTGTTGTAGTGTAATATAGTATTATTTTATGATCCAACTAAACCGGAACATTTAGTATGCCTTTTAGGTTCATACCCGTTCAAAATTAATCCAATAGGGATTAATTTTGTTTATAAATTGAGCATTTGAGAGAGAGGTGTTTGAGGAGCTATGAAAGTTACGGTTTTGTGCTGGGAAGGCTATGGTCTTTGACTTTGAGTTTTGTTTTAGCTCTCCGGATTGTCGTAGTTTTTCTTCAAAGCTCCGAAAGTGTGCATAGAGGTCATCCGGTGTGAATGAGTCATGTGTTCCTTGGATTGCTTCAAGAGCACTCACCAATCCGGACCATCTATCCCTCATGAGCATCACCCTCAATAGCTTTCTACAAGTTTATTGTTAGAAAGTGGTTCTCCCAATTCGGTAAATTTATTTTGGATATGCATAAGTCTAGTATACATATCCTCTATGCTTTCACCATCTTCAACCTTAAAGGTTTCAAATTTGGCTTTTAAACCGGTTATCTTGGTTCGTTTAATTTGAGTATTTCCCTCATACTGGTTTATAAGAGTATCCCACATTTTTTTGCACTCGAGGCACTACCACAGAGTGAGGCTACTGATTCACTAACCAAGTTAAATATGACATTGGTTGCAAGATCATTGTCTTTCTTGGTTTGTTTGGAGTCGGGAGTGTCAACTTTAATTTTGGTTGTACTATCGGTAGTAATGGTGGTAAACATTGGTGTATAACCATTTTCAACCAGATTTCATACCTCAAGGATGTTCAAGTAATTAATCATGGTTTTCTTCCAATGCATGAAATTTTTGGTGGTAGTACCAAAAATTAGGGGTTCCTTCACGGATCTATAGGGGTTCATTTGTCAAGTTGATCTAACTCCAATTAAGTGTGTCTTAATTTGAGTAACTTGCTCTGATACCACTTTGTTACACTTAGTGCACCTTTAATTGCTCAAAAACTGAAATTAAATTGCAATTGAAAGTAAATAGATGAGTTTAGAGAAATTTGACAGGCGGGATGTTAACAGAGTTCGGCAAAACAAAGGCCTACATCTCTGGGGCTTCGCAACCTCAAGTGATGCGCCTTTTTTTACCCATGCGAAAGGATTACAACTTGTGAACCGTTGAGCCCTTACACACCAAGCGGGAAATCAAACGACCAACTCAAAGAGATGAGAACAAGGTTTCTTAGTTCAAGCTACTCAAGAGAAACACTCAATATATCACTCTAATCTAATCTAACTTAAGATTAGTGAAGTGATTTGAGGTCGTTTGAGGAATTTTGAAGTTTTAAGCTCTCACAACAATGGAGTAAGCTAAGCTCTCAGAAAATCGTTTTTTAGAAGTTTAGGGTCAGCTAAGATAGTTTGGGAAGAAAGCTCAAAGCTCTATTTATAGAAACAGCTCAAAAATGAGCTAAATGAGCTAAAACGTTACAACATTTTAGTTCAAAATGCGATTTAGGGTTTCAATTTTCTGACAGCTCAGCTAATCAATAAAAAACGTTATAATGATTGTATAACGTTTCTATAACGTTTTGCACTGTAATACCTGAGGACCAACAATTTGAAATACCAATACATTTGGTTGACCACTTGACAAAAATTGGTTGGGTCCAACAATTCTCCGATTCGGGTCTACGGCGCTATTCACCAGATCAAAGGGATATAAATTCTTGGATAAACGTGGAAAATGCCGCACTAAACCAATATTGGGATCCCGAAGAAGATCCACAACAAGTGAACCAAAAACAAGTCCCATCGGTCAATCCTCCACCTTTTGCAATGCCTCCCATGGGTCAATTTGTACTCCCACATAGACCAGAAGCCCAAATGGAATTTCTTTGCCGTGAGATGTATGCTCAACGGCTTGATAGTCAAGAGATGAAAAGGGAGTTGAGGCAAGTCCGACTGAGAGTCGACCGTAATTACAAGGAAATTCAATTGCTCCGTGAATCTCAATCAAGTCTCACGGAGTGATTCATTAATCAATACGGTGTTGAAAGCACCTCGGCATCTCAACCAATTCCTCAACCTCAACAAGATGGAAATGAAGATGAAAAGCTGAATGACCTCCATGATGAAGAGATCCTTGAGGATGATGGAAATGATGAGGAGCTTGAAGATGTGGATGCGAGCAACAATGACATGCGTGACGATTAGTTCTCATTTTAAAATTTTCTCAAACTTTAGTTTTAAAATTAACTAATTTGGTTGCTATGCATGAACTTCTCTCTTTTGTTGCATGTTAATTTGAACTTTAATTAGGATTAATTTGTGTTTTGAATTGGTTTAATTGATTGTGTTGTTGAATTGTTGAATTATGGATTAATTAGGGTTTAAATTGCAAAAATTGTGGATTTTATGTTTTTTGTTAACTTTAAGGGTTTAAATGCAAAATGTTGATTACTTGCATTGATTGAATTGATTGAATTGATTGCATTGATAGAATTGATATATATATATATATATTGGATATTTGGTATTTGATATGGATATGCATGACATGTAGGAATTTTAAATGTATTGTATGAATTGATAACTTGTCAAGGGTTAAATTACAAAATTGTTGAATATGTACAATTGGATATCTTGGAGCCTTGACAAGTTGTATTGAATTACTTGAAATGCATGAATTGAATTGTGTTATATGCATGGTTATATGCATGTTGATATGCATGACTTGATATGTTGATTGACAATCCCTGTTTTAAAATTGGCGAATTGAAATGGAATTATCAATTGTCATGAGAATTGTTTAAAGTACACCCTCAATTATTTTACATCTATGATTTATCGGTATAATATTACTAAATTGAGGGGAAGTGCATATTTTGAGGGGGATCACCTTAAATTAGTGCTAATTTTTTGTTCTTTCGTCGATTTCCAAAAAGGAGGAGAAATGGGTACCAATTGCTTGACATGCAAAATCACAATTGGGTAAACCAAATTGGGAAAATTTTCGATTTATCCACTTACTCGCATTGTATGTTTTTGCAAATCGTCAAAAGGGGGAGATTGTTGTTCGAACAATAATCTTTTTCGTCTATTTGACTAATTTGCAAAAACATACAATTATTGAATTTTACGATTTCTTCTATTTTTTGAAAGATATGTAGGTTCAAGTCAAATGAAATTAAATTATGGAGTACTTGGACTGAAGAAATCATGAAGACCTTTATCAAGAATACAAATTGTAAAATCAGAAGCTTGGTAAAGTAAGTTTGAGGCTGTTTAAACAGGGACAAACGTTACTAAAACGTTGGTAAAACATTGTAACGTTTTTAGCACAACTTGATCAAATGCAGAAGGAATCTAAAACGTTGGTAACGTTTATAAAAACGTTATAACATTTTAAACTACCAGAACTGCTGAAGCACAATTTTAGAGAATCAACTTGAAACGTTATAACGTTTTATCAAACGTTATAACCTTTCAGGTGTGTCAGAACGTTAAGTACAGCTGTATCAAATTCAAAATCAAGTCACAAACGTTATAACGTTTATAAAAATGTTGTAACGTTTTAATTAATTCTGAGCTTCAGAAATTCCTATTTTTGATCAAGATTTTACAGTGCAAAACGTTATAGAAATGTTATACAATCGTTATACAATCGTTATAACATTTTTGATCGAATAGCTGAGCTGTTAGAAAACTGAAACCCTAAATCGCATTTTGAACTAAAATGTTGTAACATTTTAGCTCATTCAGCTCATTTTTGAGCTATTTCTATAAATAGGGCTTTGGGTTTTCTTCTAAAATTATCTTAGCCGACCTTAAACTTCTAAAAAGCGATTTTTCGAGAGTTTAGCTTACTCCATTGTTGTGAGAACTTAAAACTTTAAAATCCTTCAAACAACCTCAAACCCACTTCACTAATATTGATCTAGATTAGGTTAGAGTAATCTATTAAGTGTTTCTCTTGAGTTTCTAGACAATCAAGACCTTGTTCTCATCTCTTTGAGTTGGTCGTTTGACTTCCCGCTTGGTGTGTAAGGGCTCAACGGTTCACAAGTTATAATCCTTTCGTATTGGGTAGATAAAAGTCTTTTGCCCTTCTCCCGAAAAGTAGAGTCTGGCCGTGAAGCTGTGGGTCAACTGGCATCTATCTCTATTCTCTCTTACTGGTTTGTCTTGGCACTGACTCTCTGCTCCAGGGAACTAATATTAAAGTATGCATTGAAAGTTGTTGGAAAGTGACGTATTGCCATTTCTTGCTTATTCAGTCAAGTTCAAATTTCCAATTTCTACAGGGATAGGCCGGTTATTCTTTCCGACAACAAATTTTCTCTTTTATTTTTCTTTTTTATTTCATACATAATAGAATAAAGCTCGTTTAAGAAGTTCATATTCCTATATAGATAGATCTGATAGAGAGAGGTGGTAAGTAAGTGAAATGAAATTCCACCAGTCAAAGGAGTTCAATTTAACCCGCTTAAACTAATATGGAAATGTTATCACTTTAAGCTCACTGACATCTTACTTTTGAAAGTTCTTACAAGGCGCGGAGCGTGCTCTTTCTTACACCGGGATTACTCCCTGAACTCAGAACGATACAGCAAACAACTATCAATATCGAACCACAAAAGTTATGACTTGATAAGCCGATGTGACAGACAAACAATGCAATAGCTTACTTATATCTATCAGCACTCATTTTTCTACCTATGAAATTCTTGGATCCAACCCGACACCAAAGAGAATTCAATGATCGAGCTGGAATCCATCCGAGTCGATGGCTGGCTTTTTTACTATCGATTCAGTTGTTATGAAAATGAAAAAATGGAATAGCGAATTAAATAAAATAGAAGATACGAAAAGCAAGACTTAAATAAAAAGCTATCTTTTCAGGCCGAAGCCAACAGAGAACTCCGAATCCCCCATCTCAGGAATAGGGAGATCTTTCCAGAAAGAAAAACTGATAGATACGATCATAGGGGGAATCGCCCACGAACCCTTTTCTTTCAAGAGACAGATTGATTATGAGTTGGCTGATAGGGCTGTGGAATTCCCGATCCTCTTCACCAAGGATGATAGTTTGGGAGTTCATAAGCCCCATATCCTCTCATGATGCCTGGATAGGAAGTCACCCAGTGACCAAGATCCTAGTGGACACAGGGAGTTCTGTGGACGTGCTATATGCCCCAGCCTTCGACAAGATGGGGTATGAGAGAGCTGTGGTAACACACACTAAGGGGTCGTCTAAGTAAGGATAACTCTACGCTTAACTCTTATCTATCCGGTCTTGGAACACAGAGTATGCACACTACTGTTAACATGGAGTCTGATACGGAGTACAGAGAGAGAGGTATCCCCAATATATAGAGAAAGGTGGGGGAAGAGAACCAGCTATTATCATACAGCTAGCCAGCGATCTTTGAAATAAAAAAAAGAAGCTTTCAAAGTAAGAAGCACAAACTCAAATAGTGGAGCGCAGAAGACCCCCAGCTTATCTTATGCATAAATAAAAAGGCTATATGACCAGCCCAAAAAGATATGAAAGAAATAACCCGAATCCCTGGAATCAGGGAAAAAGCCTCTTACACAATTATACAAAAAGCTCTCATACATAGTTAAAAAAGAAATTATCATTTGTTGGGGTCTTTACGTAGAGCAAGGCAAAGAACTGGTGGCTTAGTAATCTTGCCGCCATCAAGTCAAAAGGGCAAGTGAGAGGATCGAGAGTGGGAGGATTCGAGAAGAACGAAGAGGAACTTGCTATTAGCTTTTTTGATACCACGAGCAGGAAACGCTTTGTCTTGGATTCTCTTTGATGGACATATCTCACTAATGCGGTAAAGAAGAAGAATGGTAGGAGTTCTCAGCTAGCTCATTTCCCTTTGCTATTGAATTCCGTGCTGTTTTCGGGTGCAGATGAATGGAATCAGCATACCTTTCATCCAGTGCTATGTTTGCAAGAGAAGGTGTGATGGTAGGAGCTCAACCTTTTGCCGGTGGTTTGAGACATAACCGCTGCTAGGGGAAGAAAAGGTTTGGTCCTATCTGCTTTTAGAGTGATCGCAGACTGAACTTAAGTAGGTCCCTGAGAGTCCTCGCAAAACATCACTGCATGCTCTTCTAAAATTCCAATGCATTCTTTTCGATCTTGTACCCACTTTTATAGAGAGAGAGTAAGGGGGCGGTACACTGAAGACCAACCCAATCTCGACGAAACTGCATCAAAAAGCTTTTCCTGTACCACGAATCCATGTAGATCCAGAATGACACCAAACCAATCTCAAAGAAAGAGCAACTATGACCGCCAACTCACTTCTTATATAAACGTCACATTCCCCACCTCTCTCAAGTCGAACTGAAAAAGAAGTTCATCGACAACACCGGTACTAATACTAATAAGGCTCGCTATTTAAGATTTCGTTTGGAATTTTATTTGCAACCACCAGGATGGGAACATCTTCATCTCATTGGATCCACTTCATCGGAGAAATCCAGTTCCTTATTTATTTAATTTAATAGGGAGGGCTTTTGCTCGTTTTTGGCTCTACACATTAGTAGTGTAGAGCTCGTTAGTAGTTACTCGCTGGCTCAGAAAAGAAAGAAAAGAAGTCAAATCTTATTAGTAAAGGGGGGCATTTAGAAAGAAGGGTCGAAGTCTTCCTCCTCACGCTTTCTACTAGTCGGATAGGTTAACAGCTTCTGCCTATAGGCCCGTCTTTGCGGCTGGATACATTTCAGTGATAAAATCATTGATTTCAAGGGCTTATAGAAAGAATTTCCCTTGGTATGACCTTATCTTCTCCTGGTGCAACCTATCTCTTTTCTTCGGCATAGCGATCCCTATTCTCCATTGAGTGTTTCTTACTTCCCATTTGAACTGAACCCGCACTTGCGACTTCTTCAAAGTGATTGTATTCGGCGGCATAATTGTATTGATAACGACTTTATCACTTAAAAGATTGGATTTTCGCCCAGAAGCGGTTAATGCACGAGGAGATAACGGATTTGTGGATACACGATTTTTCTTTCATTTAAGGATTTCTTGTCATGTCATCAAAAAGGCATGATTCTCTTTCTTGGTAATAGGTGGAAGTCTTCTTTTCCGTAACCTGAATGGATTGGTACGGTATTCAACCTAAACAGGGATGGAATGGTAACAGCAATGGAATGTGTTCCGTTAAATGAATGAAAGGATTGGGCTTTGAGCCTAGAGATAGAGAAAGGAAAAAGGCAAGGGGCTGATCTTCCAATTCTACAGTAAAAGGGTTCGAGCCGAGCGTCCATCCAATCACAATTCGAAAGCTATGGTCCAAGTCCAGATCTTGCAGTTGGAGCTGCCCAAAGAAAGCTTAAGGTTTACTGATCGCCCGGAATATGCAAGATTTCGACCAAGAAGCGAAAGTTCACTCACGTAACTCGAGATGAGCTAATTCAATCCTTGCGTTGAGGTACGCATGAATTCACTCCCCACTCCAGGAAGTGCGCGACTCAATGTCAACTTCAACTAACGTCGAACCCCGGAACGAGCAAATTCCTTGCGCCAAGTTATGCCGGAATGAACTCTTACCTGAATTCACTCCCCCATTCCCAAAGGAAAGATCGAATTACTCTGTCTTCCTCGGAGCTTTCGTTTTCCTTCCTCTTACTAATCATAAGAGCCTGCACTGACTTCTTTGCCTCATTTTCCCGCATCAAAAGACAGATCTTAGTCATATACTATTTTATTTCTCCGTGGATTACTTGAGGATTGATCTGTTGTTGGATCCGTTGATGGATCGACCCTCCCTAACCACCCTATTTCTACTTTACTGGAGCACAGGCAGGTTTGAAGGGATAGAATCCTGTACGTAGAATAAATAGCTGAACCCATAACTCGTGATTCGTAGCTTACAACCTATCCTTATATTCTCAATTTTTGCTTACCGCTTCCTTCGCCCCCTTGCTTGCTTACACTATATCTATCTACGGTGCTTACTGCGCACCACTTCTAAATAAAGAAAATATACATCACCATCATGTACACACCAATTAAAGCCTTGTGATTACTACATACCACTTAAGTTAAATTGCTCATCAAAACCTGGAATCCCCGGGTTCATAGTGGAACTTATTTGGTCACAACCCCACCTCATATACTCACTTGTATCCATGCCAATGTTGTTGTTTCCTATCAAGCCCTCCAATCCTTCTAACTTAATCTGATTGAAACAAAAGCTCTCTGCAATCTCCTTTTTATATGTATAAAATCCATGCATTACTCCTTCACCTAGTGATGCCATCTCTACCTGCGGAAAAATCAAGGTAGGAGGTTCGTCGAAAATTTGGGGAGGTTGCATGGAACAGGGACGCGATCTAATAAGGGATTAATGGTCTTCTAGTGTGTTCCACCTAGCTTGAATAGTAGTCTCTTTATCGGATCCATCTGCTCAGCTTGGTCGGCTAAATGTTGCACTGGAACTGCTGGCTCAGGCCAATATGTGCCGATGCTTACCAGGCATGACTAGGGTTTGGTTCTCCTCCTTATTGTTTGGATCTTGTTTTTGTGCCCCCAGTTTGCGCTGTTTACCAAAGAGCTTCTTCTTTAGTCTTGTATTCCAGTAGTTCTCGATATCATTATCTGTTCTTCCGGACAACTGTGCCGCTATAATAGACCACCTAGACATAACAAAGGAATCACTTAATTAGGAAACAATTGTGAAATTAAAATCTCATGATTCGTCTCTAATTGATCACTTTTGCCGATAATAGTACCTGCTTCCTATGCTAACATAAAGGCTCAATATGATCCTATCCTCTTCTTCTGAGAAAGCACCATGCTTTATATTTGGGCGGAGGTAATTCAACCACCTCAGCCTGCAGCTCTTGCCACATCTCTTGAGACCTACACATTCAGCTCATGTAACATGTACAAGTCCCTCTAGTTTGAAAAATGGAAGAGAAATGGCATGTACCTCGGGCGATCCAGTTACCGCCCGTACCGTATTGCTCGATGTACGACTTGAGCTTTGCATGCTCTTCGGGCGACCAGGGTCCCTTCTTTACATTAGCTTTGTCACAGAGCTCTACCCATGCATGGTTTCTTCCTATGTATGTTTGAAAGGAATTATCATAGCAAGCTATCTGCCTACTCGATCTGTCTTATAAAGTTTGAGGTGTGTATGGCCCGAAATGAGCTTTACGGGACCCCTACTAAGGAGAACTATCAACTTCACTAGCAGTCGGATAGGAAGCTGTGATCAAAAAACTGCTCGCTAAATCCAGGGAAATGGAAAGTGAAGGGAACTCACTAGAATGCAAGATAAGTTGCTCGTAGGCGTGCACCCCGTATGTTACCGGTCTACAACTCTTGGGGAGGTAGTGACAACATAAAAAGAATATTTGAAAGAGTGGAGTCTAATTGTTGAAAATCGAGTAAGAAGAACCCATAGCACAGCAGCTAATAAAGCAAGCGGGCATTTCATTCAAGTGTCAAGTCAAATTAAATAAAATCAAGCCCGGTCCTGGCCGACTGGGCCTTAAGCTGACTAATCTCTAGACTGCTGGGAAAGGACTTCTCCACTTATCACTTCTAGGCTCGATTACTCGCTAGGCACATTTACCCTTAATATGTTATATATTATTAAAGGGGGCTCTAAACCAAGGGAAGTGCTCGAACCAAAAAAGTGGAAGTATCTACTTGACGGATAGATAGCGTTCTGCCAGCACCCTTCAAGCTATGAAAGGTAGGGAAGTTTTCTCCACCAAGAGTTTTCGGCCTAAGGCTTAGTAGAAAGAATGGAATGGAGCCCGGGAGTATCTGGGTTTCATAAATTCCAAAGAAGGAGTAAAGAGAGACGCGTTGAGTCTGGTCAGAAGCATGTTGGTTATTGAAGTGTCCTGCTTGGCCTTCTTCTCTATTTCGGTCAGGAACGGGTAAATCCAGTGGTTCGTGATTTTCCCCAGGATTCGGATCTTTTCTTGTGCATTCAAGGGTGGCCGGCATTGGACCGGCTTAATCAAAGCCGATGTGGTCAAGTGCTTCGACCGAATGGACCATGAGCTACTACTTTCTTTTCTGAGGGAACAGTTGGCACCAAGGAGCGACGGAATAGTGAAGTTGATCGAGGTCTTTCTTAAAACGCCTATCTACGAGGTTTGGACTACTTATATAATATATAAGACTGGAAGGCTGCAACTGGAGTATAATAAGGAGGAAGCAAAGAAAAGAAAGTTATTTAGAAAGTTATAAAGCTACTGCTTTGGAATATAGGTATTTTAACCCCCAACTCTACTATTCCATCTGACTAGAATTTAAAGCAGCCCCCTTTATTAGCAGTCCAAGTGCCTGGATTCAGAGTATATAGTAGAAGTCCTGGGTGCTTACGAATCAGTTTGAGTCCTTTCCTTGGCATCTAGTTCCCCCCCAGCGTTTGGAATGGTAGCTGCCTGTGGAGCAGTAGTTCCAGTTCCGAAGGAAAACGAAAAGGTAAAGCCGAAACAACATTGGAAACTTCGGATTGCTCTGGTTTCAGGGACAGAGAGAGAAACTTCTGTGTACTTTTTCACAACTTGAATGTGAGAAAATAGAATGCAGTCACATATTCGCTGTGTTTATACACACACATGGATGCCAAATTCATTCCTTCCCCAGTGCTGCATTAGGGATAGGTGGACCAAAAGTGCTAGGTCGGGGTTTTCTTCGTTCTTCGGATAGGAAGGGTGGCCGATTTCTGAGCAATTTGAAAGGTATCATGATCTGACAAAGCTAGCCAATCAAGTCTGCTATGAAGCATCCAAATCGAGCGCAGAATATGTGAAAACAAAAGAGTTTTTCAAAGAAGAGCTAAGGCCGCATATGGCAAAATAAGCATTTACAAAATCAACCGATGTGGACAAATAAAAATAAGGTGCACTCACTGATTTGGAACTCCCCTAACACCTATGAAAATAAAATGGGAACTGAATACTTGAAATTCAAGCTACGTACGTCCTTCCTTGTGTTCTTCTTGTCTATAATATAGTCTATTAGAAATTGATCATAGAATGAAATGGAAATATGGATTAATGTTAATGTAAATATAATTTGGATCGGAGACTAGTTAGAATAGTGGTTCCAATTGTATATTTCGAAATCATCCCATCACGAAAAAGAGATTCTAAGTTTCAATTCAAAGAGTGATTTTCGACAATCAATAGTTATTAGTTTTCTTTGTAGTTACTTACTAAAAAAAAAAAATCTTAGTAATTAGTAATCGTTCTTGAATCAAAGGAATTCTCTTTGTTTGGATTTGAGTCGAATTCATAACTGTTTGAATTGTGGTTTATCCTTTTATGGAGATTGGTAACCGACCCAAAGCAATTTGATTATAATGCAATTCATGACGATCATAAATAAGTAGAAAGTTCATATTCTTCAGTCATTGATAAAAAGTTTGTTGGACAATACTCGACACAATTACCACAAAATATACAAACCCCGAAATCCATACTATAATTAAGCAATTGTTTCTTTTTAATATCTCTTTCCAATCTCCAATCAACAACGGGTAGATCTATCGGGCATACACGAACACATACTTCACAAGCAATACATTTAGCAAATTCAAAGTGGATTCGACCCTGACATGATCGATTTTTCATAAGGATATTGAATAGTGAAAGGTAAACGATTTGTGTGGGATAAGGTAATTATGAAACTTTGACAAATAATGAAGAAACTCATAAATTTAGGTAAGAAGCAAGATAAAAGAGAGCATATTGGATACCCGCCGAATATTAGGTTTTAGAACCTTCTACGAATTCCTCCTCTTCTTCTGGTAAATAAAAGGGGAAATCTCTCACATTCGGCTAGAGAAGAAAGACGAAAAACTAGAAAGCCTATAGGCTGACGCCACAGATTTAACCCCCAAAAACCATATTTGGACGGACTTTGCTTCAACTAACTATATAAACTTGACTTGAACTGTTAGATAATCATAGTCGAAAATAACATCACTGTGGCACATCGCTATTTCAAAACCGTACATGAAACCTCAGCTTCATACGGCTCCTTCCTCTATGGTCACAAAAAATGGTTGGACTAGTTCGGTATTATCGGTATCTTTCTTTGGGGATAGACAGAATAAAGATACCTTTGGTGATGGGCAGCACCCCAGTCTTCTATTACGCCCGGTACGCGGATGACCTCGTCTTTGGCATACCGAGAGGCGAGGAGTCTACCGAAGTAGTGACACTGCTCAAAGAAACCTTGGCTCGGACCTGCTCAGACTAGAGTGCACCTATGTAGAGAGGGCCCGTGTTAACACTCACTTCCAAGCACAGGCACTACTACGGGTTTTGGGCCTACTTATATCTTTGGACCACGAGGGACAGCTGGTCATACGAGCACCTTACGAGCGGTGGTTTAAACGAATGCGCCTCCCTCCACTGGATGGAGCGCTTAAACAAAGATGGGCTCGATCCCACCCTATCAAACCTACTCAAGGGGGTAGTAAAAAGGAGAAGGATCTAATTTTTCTATATTCTCCAAGCCGATCCAAACCCAGCGAGCGTAAAGAGCGAGCCTAAACCAACCGAGGGTATAAAGAAAAGCAATGGAATTCCATCTGCGTGGCACTACTATTTAGTTAAGTAAGAGATGGAGGGTCCCCTCCTGCCCACAACAAGACTGAGAAGTGAGTATGTATAGACCAGAGGGAAAGACGAATTTCCCGCATCTCCGTGGATTCCTTGGCCTGCACCCAAGCTAATTAAAGTGTCGATAGGGCGGCATCTCATAGATAGATAGATAAGTTTCGGTTAGCCCATAAACAAAACTGCTAGCGGATAGTCTAGTTAAGTAGCGGAAGCAGTGAGGGTAAGCTACTCGACAAAAAGTATTGGAGGAAGATCTTTCATTCGGGAGTGGAAGTGCAGGAATATGCTTTTGACTGGCCCATCACCCACCGATTACGGCTTTTTTTTCATAGCGCCCCCTTATCAAGTTCTTTCGCGCTAAAACAACCAATAATGGAATTACTTATTCCCTGGCCTCAAAGCGCCTGGAGAGGAGTAGCTCGAAATCTCTCTCTTGCAGCGCGTTTAGCTGCTCTTTCTTTTTTAGCTACTTCCATCTACGGAAAAACCAAGGTTCATCCAGGCTGCCTTACTGCAGGCATTCCAGTTTCAAAAGGGTCAGACTACTCCCTACATGTTTATACATATCTCTATACATAGCATTCGATCTTTCTGCCTTTATGCGATTAGATTCAAGACACGGTTTTCCTGCAAGCAGAGTGTTTAAGGCCCCGCAGGGAACGCTCTTTTGAGGTAAGAAAGCCGCTATCATGTGTGGATAAGCCCGCGGCTTAGCCCACCCCGAAAAAGATCCTCTATAGGGAGTTATCTTTTCAAAAGCACTATATATATACCTGTAAGCTCAAGGTTTCATTTCAATGCCCGCGCAGGCAAGAGTTTCTTTCTGCCTTGATGAGTATAGGAGAGGTTTCAAAATACCGGCACTACTGGCACCGACTGAGCAGGAAACTGCGATTCTCAATCTAGAATCTCTAATATATCCCCTTTATTTTCCATTTCCTTTTTTCCCTTATTTGACTCGCCTGGGACTCCCCCTTCTCGCAAAAGGAGTTCCTATCTTTCATGAGAAATGAATGTGGGGTCTCAACTCAACTGCTTGCTTTTCCCTTTGCTTTAGGAGTGAGCTTTTTTCGGCTTTGAAGATGGAAGAGAAGAAGGCTTCTCACCTCCTTTCTCTTATTGCCGCAGTGATCTTCTTGGTTAGGATACGGCTTAACCGGAAGACCTAAACCTTGGTGCCTACTCGGCCCTACAGACTTTTCTCAATTTAGACCGATTAGTCTTTGCATTTTTCAGCTTCACTAATATTTTGACTAATCGGCAGGGGGTATTATTAACTCATCTTATCTCGGAAGAGCAGGCAGGTTTTTTGTAGGGCAGAAGCATACAGGAGAAAAAACTCCTTGCTCAGGAACGGCATCGGCAATATCGAATCTGCAGCATTGTATATTGAAAATGGTTTTCTAGTACTGATACTTACAATGAATCGTCTTTCCATTGCTCAGTTATGTGAACAAGGTCACTTTGTCCTCTTCAGGCTTTGTTGTGCGGGATTATTTGAAAGGAAAATAAGTAAGCGTAGTTATCCTAGATCAAAGCTATCAAAGCAAGAGGTACTGAGCTGCTTCAAAACCATTCATTGTAGCCGCGAGACTCTACTTGTCAGTCAATGACGTTCATATGCCTCATCAGCATGTTGATTCGTCCTTCTTCAGCAATTCCATTCTGATGTCTACCCCCTTCAGTTATACAAACTCATAATGGATAGTTTTGAAGACAGAAGTCGAATTGGATACATTATTGAAAAAAGAGAAAGAAGCCACAATCTACTCGTTCGCACTAACATGCACAAATCCAAACCGTGTACCACACCAATGACCACGAGCTCATCCTTATCAATGCATGACAGCCCCTCTTTCGAGGATCCGTATGCAACATTTTCAAAAGTTTGCAACAATCGGCCCCTCATCTCAATTTGCTTTAAATGAAAATGGATGTCTTGGTGCATCATGAAATTAGATGGCACAGGATAGCCCTTTCTTTCTGAATTGCTGTAGAGAGATTCATATGTTTCCTTAAAATCACGAACACAAAACGCAAAGAGTTTACTTGATGGTGATCCAAATTTTTCTATTTATTGTTATTCATGTAAAGGAGTAATACAAGAAATGTTTACCTGCTGGCATAGTGTCGGCACAGTTAGGAACCGTATGTTTGGTGCGCATTTGATTAGATCGAGAACTATGTGAGCATGATCGTGATTTGGCCATAGTTCGATCTGCAGCTTATTCAGGTTGACGAACGATGGAAGGCTGTCTAATAGGAATGTTTACATCAATTACTACCGACACTCCAGCGCCTAAAGAAAGTAACTCATTTCCTCTTTCAAAAAAATCATCCCAGAATTGGAAAGGTAGAGAAGCATGAGTGACAAAAGCAAGGCCTAATTCCATAATTTGTCTGTGTTTACAATCAGCTAACCCATTTTTTGAGGTGTATAGGGACATGAGATGTGGTATTTGATTCGAAGGAATTGAGAGTAACAGTAACATCAGATTTGTGAGCACAACATTAGATCCGGTTGAAAGGAGAGAATTCATCAGTTAAACTAACATAATAGCGAAAACCTTTGTTTGGCAAGATGGTAGCAGGTCCCCACACATCACAGTGAATTACATCAAGAGGAGATTTAGCTTTTAAAGGAGAAAGAGAAAAAGACAATCTATGAGACAACGCAGTAAAACAAGAAAGGCAAAGAGAAACTTTATTAGAATGTAAGGAATATGCTTCTGCTGGGATAAGAGCCGCAAGCCAGTAGAGAAGAGGGATGGCCAAGATGCTGGTGCCAGAGAGTTGCATTGATATGTTTACTGATGAAGATAGAAGCTTTGGAAGGAGAAGAGAGAAGGAGAAGGAAGTGAGAATCTCACTCAAGTAGTACAGAGGAAATGTAGTAGATAAGCATGCTTGAAGTGACGGATTAGGACAGTAAGCTACCTTAGGAGAACTCTCATATTCCTTTCTTTAAAGAAAGAGAGAAGCTTGGTCGACGCATTGAAAGTAGGAGAGTGAGGACAGTTAAAGTAGGGCTTAGTCAAGTAGTGAAGTTCGGTCTGATTGCCTTGGATAACTCTACTACCATTTAATGAAGAAAGAACTTATTAGGGCTACCACCTTCAATCTACTCTTATCATATGACTTCTCTGATGGATTGGGATAGATAGACCGCCTAAAGAATTACATGCAATATGAAAAGCTTAACACACCCCCTATTTTGGTGCTTTCCCCTTTGAATCATTCAATTTATCACTATATTTCTGTAGAAAAACACCTTATTTAAGGCATAAATAATTGCATAAACAATGTGTGGAAAAAAAGAAAAATAGGGATTGGAATAGGAAAGACTAATAGTTTCAGCGACGTATACGTATTATTAAAGTAAAGCAGGGTGTAAGCTACCTAGGCTAGTAAATGGTAGGTCAAGTAGATCTGTGGATAAGTCAGTTGTCTTTGGAACAGAACGCATAGGCTTTGGGACTCTCATATAAGTTTAAGGAGGGATTGCTTGGGATGGGACATGAGTTTATGGAGTGGAATCCGCAGTGGAGGGAGGAGGTATATTCTAAAGCGAGGCATTCTATCTATTGCCTTTGGGAAACATGTTGGAGTTGAAGCTTAGATCAAATCACAAATAGGTCATTGCTTCTTCCTTTCCAGAGTAGTAGTACAGTAGAGCTTTGATTGGTGTTTTCTCTCTTGTCTTCGGGATGTATAATATGTAATTCTTCTTCCTGACTGGATTTCTTTCCGGGTATAGGTCACAAGCGTACCTACATCTTAGCCAGCCAATAGGTAAGACTTTCTTTAGTTTAAGCTTAGGGCTATGGGCAGGTGTAGTAGTTCTCTCTTGTGACTAGGGCTAGGTAATTTCATTACTTGGTGGTACTAGGAAAAGGAAACAAATAGGACTAGTTCTTGCTTATAGGGAGGGGTACACATGCTTAGTAGGACTAGGGTAAGTGACGTCAAAAGACTTTCTTGAGTGACTAATATGTCAAGTCAAATGGGTATGACTTTCCTACTCGATAAGCTACTCGAATATGTAGGGAATGCGGGTCAACCACTCTTATCATATGAGGCTAGGTCACTTCGGTCGAGTAAAGCAGTAGGGAGAGGTCATTTCTTTTCTACGTTCCTATAATCTGAGGAGTGAGTTCCTTGATATGAATAGGAGTAGTAGGCGGCTTATGTCAAATCACAAATAGGGAATTAACTACCTGGGCTTGTACGATAGCGAAGAGTAGTTCTTGCTGAGGATTAACATAGGGCTGCTAGGGAGGAAAGGAAGTAAGAGTATAATCCTGGGTCACCCATTCTCTATCAGTCTCTACTGAGCCTTTGTACTCTGAGAAGTGAGAATTGCTTTATTTCAGGTAAGATTTGCTTTTCTAAGGAAAGACGACCTCTCTGTTCTGTAGCTCTTTTTTCTTAAGTAAAGGACGAAGAGGTCTCGTCAATAAGAAACTTTCTTCTCTTAAAGTAAGGTGCCCCACTGTACTGCTTTATCACTTCACTTGATGGCTAACTACCGCCTGATCGACTGGGTAAAGAGTGCCAATATTCTAGTTCTTATTATTGAATTCTACGATTTCAACGAAGAGGGAGGTCCCTAATCCTTTTCACTGAGGTTAGCTCACTCATTGTATCGAAGCCCCTACCCTTACTTATTGGTAAAGGAAAGAGCCTGGCTTAGAAGTCAGCGCAAATCCCCATCGTAGCAAGGAGATGTCTTTGACCTTAGGAGAATATCTTTTCATATAACCTGTGATCTTCTTGCTGGGTCAACCCTCGCTTTTTCTTAATCGTCAATCCATTATACATATTATCCGCTCCCACTTGGTGGAACTCCATTAAAGAAAGAATTTGCAGAGGCCTAAGGCGTACCTAGGTGCAGACATAGACCTACTTCGTGATGGCTTCGTTATGGTTAGTTTACCTGTTAAAGTAAAGCTGGGTATGAGCCTTGGCAATTGAAGCTAGGGTCAGGTCTTGCCCTTCCAATAAATCACGCTGTCTGTTTGAACAAACTAACAAAGGACAACCAGCGCAGCCTAATCGATCGCTGTTAAGTAAGTAGTGGAGCTGGCAGACCCTTTTTTCGTGTTTGTGTAGGATAGGAGGAGACGCTCGCGAACCCATGAAGTAAAGAGTTTAGCTCATCAAAGAAAGCGCACGCTTACTATATATAGATAGAATTGTAGTAGTTAGACATGTTTGATTCTCGGGCTCTTGTAGAGTGGAAGCACAAGGGCGCTAAGCTGGTGGTATTTTTTTATAGATACTATGACGGTTGGTTTTCCTCATGATTGAATTTAGTGTCTCTTACATTTTATTTCTTCGTGTATGTAAGATGCAAGTGCTATGTCTTGACAGACTGGCGCATAGTAATGAGCATGCGATTTAGCAAGGTAAATGGAAGCCAGTTCAGTTAGTTCGGCACGGCATGGACTGAGAATCTCCCCTCTTTTCTTTTTCAGATGATCTTGTTTTGTTTTTGTAAGCATATATGGACCGGGTTAACATTATAATGCCTGGAACGTAACAATTGGCTTTTTTAGGGCAGAAGGTGAACCGAAGACACGGCTTTCTTTTTCAAGAGGACTTGCGCAAGCCATTAGTTTATCTTAAATCGTTCCTAAGTATCTTGGTCTTCCATTACTCAATGGTTCAAAAACCAACTGTTCAATACATTGGTTATAGAGTTAAGAATAGATTGAGTGGATGTAAAAGCAACCAGCTTTCCTGGGTCGAATCACCCTGACTCAGTAAGTCATTTCCGACCGTACCAGGTATACAATGCAAACGCTTCAGCTGCCAACATCGACTTTTGAAGAGATTGACACAGTAGATCTGGGTGTGGGTATACGAATGAGAAGAATAAGCCGCCCCATCTTGTTAAGTGGGAGCAGGGTTTCCAAAAAAAGAGGAGGTGATGACTGAGAAGCTAATTCCGTAAGTGGGGGTTAAAATGCCGGTTAGCAGTGGATCTTGCCTTGGGACTTTGATCCGAGACTGAAGTTTCTTTCTACGTAATTTCCATTGCAAAGTAAAGTAAGTGCTTTATTATATCTGTTGCTTTCTTTGAAGTGCTTGTGCTGGGCTGGCACCAATTAATTTAGCTGACTGGTTTCAAGTAAATGGTTAAGGCAGGACTTCCCTCAGCCGTGAACAAGTAGGTTGTGGTAAGTGGCTAAGCGCCTGAGTCTTTGTTCCACTTCCGTTTAAAGGTAGGTGAAATCTCTTAGCCGGGCTTGATCTCTAGGGTAAGGAGTGAAAGTCTAGATTGCCAATGCCTATCCATCCCATCCATTCTCTATTCTGCTTTACTCTCAGACAGGCCAAATACTAGAAAGCCACGCATGACTGCCAAAGTATTCAGCCCAACTGGCCCCAACGGGTGGAGCTAAGCTAACAAGACCTCACATATGCAAAGGCTCACCCCATTGTCAAATCAGATAGCAGATCTTATTATCGACTGACAATTAATATAATATAAGACGGCCCGAAAACCTATCTTTCGCTTTCGCCAACACTATATAACCTGTGCCCTCGCCTTTGACTTAGCTTAGTAGGGGGACGCAAGAACGTATTGAGATTAGTAAGATCCTACTTTGACGCATGGTGTGTATGTAAGCCATGAGTGGTGCGACACAGCATAAGTGGCCCATCGATATTGGTGAGACATCGACAGTATCATACTTAAGTAAGAATTACTTAGCGAACTAAAAAGCCCCCGAACTAATAGAGATCCACCATTTTGATTTAGATATAGTTAAGGATCAGTTAGGATCTTCTTCAGCGACCCTACTAACTATCTGCGATGACTGCATTGTCACCGAGAGTAGCATAGGAGAGTAGCATAGGCCTGAAATACCTATAGTTTGGATAAAGCCTCTCTTTCTATTCTGAAAAAGTGCTTACTAATTCTTATTTCTTTCAATTTTATAGGGGTCATTCTGAAAAGATAAGTTCGAAGAATGCCGGGAGGTTTTATGGTAGAGGTAGAGGACGAGCTGCAGTACATGCCCACGACAGCAGGATCAAGGACCCGACTGGAGAGTTTGACCCGGCTTTTGGGAAATTTCCGGGGTGATAGAAAAGTGGTAAGTGTTAGATGTCTCAATTCTTTTCTTAGCTGTGGTTGTGACATAACTTCTTCTCTGACTCATTCTTATATAGTATCTTCGAACTGACTTGGACGATTATCCTCTGTAACTCGGTGATACACACTTGTTTGCCACGGCCACGGGCTTTTCTCTATTGCTTTCTCCCTTTAGACTTCTCTTTCACGTGGTGACTCGGGTTCCTCGGCATCTTCTGAACTGAACAACGTTTCATTTTTTGAGATTGTTCCCTCGTTCTATCTTCTTATTAGAATTCGTTTCGGGCAATGCCATCTATATAGATGTCCACCAAGGCCTCATCAAACACGACATTTCGAGACACAGAGCACCGATAAGTGATTTTTTTATCTATTTCAATTATTTATTTACTTTTTTCATTCATAAAGTAGAGATAAGTATGGTTAGAGTTATACCTTGCTTATGAAAGAGGCTTTTTTCTTATGACTGACTGGACCTTCTTCCTATTTAGCCAGAGTTTGAGTGAGAAAGTCCCTCATTGGTTTTCTGAAATGGTCCATGATCCCCTCTTCGTTTTCCATAGGAACCACAAACCTCCACAAACTTCTTGCATCGTTGTTTGTTCTCACTATTGCCTTAGAAAGTACTTAAAAGCCCACTGTGTTAGTGAGCTCTTCAATCTTTCCTAGCTCAGATTCTAGGAACCTCTAGAGAGTTTCTTTTTTTAGTGATAAGACCGTGTCATTCTTTCTTTTTATTTCTTTATTAAGAAGAACATCGAATCAGAGTCTTTCTTCTCTTTGTAAGTTACTGGAAAAACCAAAGAAAGCTAGTCTTTCCGGATGAAGCTTTCGTTCTTATAATTTAGAGATAGCCAACCTTCTTTTTTTTCGTAGAACTCGAAAAGAGCTCTAACATAAGCAGCTGGGTAAGACCCAAACTCATAACATAGCAGATTTCTTTTATTTATAGTGGAGGAAAGAAAGCTCAAGCATCATAAGCAGCCCAACTCCCCTTCCCCTTTACAGCACTCCTTTCGCGCTCATGTTCGAAGGATAAGAAGCAGGCCGCGTTGGCCGCCAAGGTCTATAGAAATAAAATGAGGTCCTTGCCAGAAGCAAAAACAAAGTGTTCAGCTAATAACAAGTAACATAGGTCAGCGCTGATGCAGGTACCAAAACCAAGAAGTAAAGCAAGATGTCTATCTACGATGATATTACTAAACCTGAAGAAGCAATGAAGAAAGGCCATATGCACCTGTAGTTCAATTTTATCAGTTGCGTTATAAATATATCTACTGAACAAGCAAAATCTTCCTCTCCAGGTTGACTGCATCACTTCACTAGGTATGGTTGTTTTTGGTTCATAATGGTGGTCTAGGAAAACCCGAAGCTAGAGCACGGGATATGAATTAGAGCCTGCGGTAGGTTAAAAAATAGCTAACGAACTGCTGCACTTCCCCTGACATCAGGGGCTACACTTCCTCGGATTGGTCTCCTTGGAATGATATAATATATAGTAAAAAGTTATAGAAGAGGAATTCATATTGTCTGAATATAAATAGGAATATATTAAGTAAGAGGATCCGATCAGATAGAAATGCAAATCCTCCTATTTATCCTCCCAGGCCTTGGAAAATTCTACTAGGTGGGACGAACAAAACAAATGACCAAAGGGTAAGCTAATTTGGGAGACTCCGGATTGGACTTGACTTTACTAGTATCATTCAACTTTACCGGGAGTTTATGTTCGCTTACTGGAGTTTTATCATAAATAAGAAGAACTCAATCATTCCTTGGCTGATTGATCGAAAGAAAACAAACTTATTATTTTTGAGGGGGACATGAATGCAAATACCCAATAGGCGCAACGGTTCAATCAGGGTTTCATGACTCACATATTAACGGGGCACGCCGATGCGACCCGGACCGATCGATGCGTACCTTTGATTGATGAGGCCGCGTTGGAAGAGCAGAAAAAGGAAAGAAAAGCTTTTATTTGAAAAGGATAGAGTTAAGTCATTATCCAAGTTTACTAAAAGAAGAATCCATTTGCTAAATTTGCCCATGCATGCGAAGTCCTAGTAAGGTAAATAAACAGACTAAATAGAAAAAGCAGGGTTAGTTACATAATCTATTCCAAACTGATAGTTTAGTCATTTCCAACAAATAGCAACATATATATAATTATTTTTCTGTACAAAATCTATTTTTAACTTTCA
Organism: Carex rostrata; assembly: GCF_964058835.1. Classification (NCBI taxonomy): domain Eukaryota; kingdom Viridiplantae; phylum Streptophyta; class Magnoliopsida; order Poales; family Cyperaceae; genus Carex; species Carex rostrata. The sequence continues at coordinate 69,671 of NC_135918.1, forward strand.
AGCAAGAACTAATTCACTACTCAACTGTATGGAATTTTAATAAAAAGTATAAGAATAGATCAAGTACTAACCTGAAGAATATCGAGAGTTTGAGTCATTTGAGCAAAGAGCAGAACACGATGTCCCACAAGTCAGACTTTTTGATAAGTGGGTCCAAAACCATCAGCTTGCCACTTGCCTACACAAATACAAACAGGACAAAAGTAAGTCCTCTTTAGAACCAGCATTTCATGTCATGTCAGACCATGTCACATAAGGTTTTAGTTGGTTGGGTCAGGTCAGATCGGGTTGATTAAGGTCAAATCATCTCGGGCTTTGATAGTCACATGCCAGGTCTCGTTGGGTTAGGTCTTGGTGTAGAGGTGAAAGCAGAACGGATAATATTCACTCCGACCCTACTTGTTATCTGAAAGAGTGGATACAGATACAGATGTCTCTAGGCTTATATGGATACTAAGGATAGTGATATTCTCCATTTTATGGATATGCATTCAGGGATATCCGGGTGCGGATTTTTGGGCAAGATACGGTTTCAAGCTTTTCGTTAATATTTATTAAACTCATGTTGAATTAGAGGCTCATTAGTCCAGAATTGTTTGTTGTCTCAATAGCTGCATAATTAATGTGAGCTAATTTTTTTACTTTGGTTAGAAAAATACTATTTTTGATTTCTCTGTGATAGTGTAATCATGCGCAATACATAAATTACTTATACATTAATTTCATGTTTTTAAAGCAACTTGTTGATGTAAAAATTGGTTTGATCAAAAATACCTCCTTTTACTAGAAAACCTATTCCATTGCTCGCTGGATCACGTGGAAGATTTGAATCTCTTTTCGTGAAAGTGGCTTCAAGCATCCTGCTTTATCGAACAGTCTAGTTCTTTATTACAGAACCTCAGAGGCGTCATTTTGTGAACGCCGGGTGTTTCTGTCGTCGTTGGTGGCTCTGGCGTTTCAAGCTCGCTGCCCCCAGATTCATAGAATATAATTCCTTTGTGTGTGACCTTCTTACCCCCTTCGTATTTGGTTGCGGGTGGTACGAAGAATGTCTTCAGTTCTTCACCTCGATCCAATTTTCTTGGAGTAAAGTCCTTGATGTGTCGTTCGGGAACAGTTACGATGGTCAACGAATGTGACGGCGTGTCTAGGTCGATTGCCGGTGTTGATCTTCCTTCTTTCTTGATGTAGGTATAACATTAGTCGGCCTCGGATTCGGAATCGCTGCCCTAATGTGAAACTCGCGCCTTGGTTGAACTTCCTTTCTGTCGTTCGGACTCGAGGTCGATTACCTCTGGATCCTCCTTTGAACCGAGATAGTACTTGGCATCACTATGTTTTATTTCGTGAATGCCGAAAGGTTGTACATCTCCGTCAATTCTGTATTGCTTGCCATCCTTCATATACTTCAGGCATTGGTGTAGGGTAGATGGCACAACAAAATTTTCGTGCAACCATGGTCGTCCGAGCAGTGCCTTATAGGACGTCTCGATGTTAATGATGTAGAACTTCGCTTGAGTCTTGAATCTACCAACCGAAATGGGCAGGGTTATTGCCCCCAACGCCTTTTGAGAGTTCTGATCAAATCCTTGGATGGAGATCTTCTCGGTTGATAGGTGCTTGATGCTAAGCGATAGGTTTCTCAGCGTTTTCATAGGCATGAGGTTGACTGATAATAAACTTTTCATACCTAGCTCTTTTAATTCGTTTATCCAATATTGCAACGTTGGTATCATACTTGAACTTGGCTTTTTTATTCTCTGGAAGCTGCAACTCTTTCCTTAGAATATCATACATATTTGATGGGTTGACGTTAGTCAGGAATGGATGCATCAGTAGTCCTTTTTGAACTAATAAATCTTGATTCTCTTTAACATACCTCAGATGCTTACTCTTAATTAGAAATTTAACATTTTGCAAAACCGTCACTAGACCACACAACATTTCACAAGTATCCTTCGATGCAAATTGAATATTGAAGTTTTCATACTCACGGCTTGTAAGCATTCGATACCTATTTATAAACATTGAGGCTCTTTTACTAGTTGTATAGTACCCTCCAACCAAATCGGACATTTGAGGAGTAGCCTCCGTTTTTAGATAATTATAAATCATCCATTGTATTGGAATGCTTACCATAGGCAAGTTGATTTTAACAGGGAGTAGCCGTAGATCGAAGAGACATTCTACAAACTTAGTTTTATACTTGATATACTTACCCCCTTTCTTAACAATGGGTGCTTCCGGTACCATCCATAAGTTTAATAACACTCCTTTCAATAAGGAATTCAACAACATTTGAAGCAATTGCAATATAAGGACATGATTCTTTTTCTTTGTATTTTTTTTCTCTTTCTTCATCTCTTTCTTTTGTGGTCTTTTTTGTCTTTTATTTTTGACAATCTTTAACAGATCCTTCACTATTCGAAGACTCGGTAGATTTACTACTCACAGATCCTTCTGTATTCGAAGAATCGGAAGATTCAGTTCTGGGTTGGTAGCGAACTTCAACCTGAAACTTGATAAGCCTTGAGATATGATCAAGGAAGGTAGCGGCTCTAACAACTGTAGAATCTGTTGCCTCATGAAAGAGTTCTGAGAAAGCATGAACGGCAATACCTTCTAAAGTAAAAGCATCAATCCGATTAAGAATAGCAGAAACTCAGCAATTCCTTTCTTTACTTTACTTTAGTCAGATTCTATCTTTACATGAAGGCATGTCATCATGAATCATTAGATCAATTAGATCTCCCGAAGTTTTATAAATACTTTGTTCATCAAACTCTAATGTCAATTTTTCTATCTCTATCTGCAATTGATGAAGAGGTTCTAAGCAACCTTCAGAAATTACCTCGGATGTGAAGCCCCTGGCCCCTAAGCGTAAGCATTCATGATTAGAAGGGTTGGATTTGAACCCCCTGAGCAGTTGGAACACAGCATCTTTATAGCGTGAAGGACCACTTTTTGATGTATCATCCTTAGGAGGATCCATAGGAGGGAACCTTAATTTCCAGTTTTTCTATAAAAAGTTCGTCCTCCGATTTATTCTCTGAAGAAGATGAATAGTATGTAATTTGAGTTCTCTTAGATAGATCAGCCATGATAGAATAAGAGGAATCTCTTTTATTATATCGTGTCAAAGTAGTAAGTTTTTTAGAAAATGTCATTAGGCAATTATTGCAAATCATGTTTTTTTTCATTTTTGAATTTCACAATGCATTGTTATAGTGCTGGCACACACTTTTCTCCGCCTACGGCCCCTCACTCAAGCTTCCAGCAGTCAAAGAATGAAGTGAAGACAGTGTCAAATGTCAGTGGTAATCATCCCAGGGAAGCTTTGCTAGCAGTAGCACTAGTACCAGCACTGGCACCAGTACTGGCACTAATACCAGCACAGGGACCAGTACCCACTTTGGTATTTAGTATTAACACTTTGACCAGTATAAATTGAAATGTTCACTGAATCACTGTTCTGTATAATTTGACCATCCAATTACAATATTTTTATATTTTAATATGAGGTGTTTAATGGTGGTTTCATTTATCTATCATGGCAAAACTGATGCCTATACATCATGCATGGCCAAAAAAACCCTTAAAAGCAAGTGAACTGGTCCGTAAAACAACAATTTTGGACAACCCATTGGTTTATATCCTTCTTTGGTGGTTGCCAACAATTAAGAAGACTCTCTATTTATTTGAGCAATATCTTATAAAGAAATTCTGGTGGGCAATTTCGACCTGGACTCTGGCGTGATTTCTTTTAGTTTTGTCTTTCAAAAAGAAGCATATGTTATTATCATTAGAGATTTTTTAAAAGAGAAAAAAAAGAGAAGATGTTAAGGTACTTGGGTACCATATCTGACAACTTACAAGCCAGTCCATAGGTTTGACCTGAGAAATCTCTGTGTTTATTTGTGGTTTCAGTACTTCAGTCAGTAGCGCCTGAATTTTGTCACAGGAATACATAAATAAGATAAGAGAGAATTATAAAAAGGAACTTCACAAGCAAGGACTTCACAGGAATACATTCATATTTCATGAGTCCACACAGTTTTTTCTTTCCTTTCTTTTTGTGTGCTGTTTACTAAATCAAGATAAAAAGTGCTGCTGCGTAAATTCTGGGACGGTATAGCTGTTTACTAAAACTATAATTTTGGGAAATAAATACAAAGGAAAAAGCGCCAGACTACAATTTTGATGCAAGCTAGCCTGTTATAGTTATCTTATGTTTTCTCATACAGTTCTTTTGAAAGTAATTGTTCTCTTTACTATATTAAGAATTAAGATATAATAAAAATAGATAAAAATAAATGGGTGAGATTTTCAACTGTTACAAGAGCTTGCGTGCACAAACAAGTGAGCATGGCAGATTCGTACTCATTAAAACGTGTTATGTCAAAATTACTCCACTTTTTTCACGAGACGATGTGTCCTTTTAATCGGTCTAATTATGCAGCCAACCTACAAAGCATTAATGGGTTTGGTAATATAATAAAGAGTACTCTCTATGTGCAAATTTATTTTATTGGGTGGGTGGTAGGGTGATGGAGTAATCTCTTTTGTGCAATACCTCTTCTGCAACTGCACAATAACTGACCTTTGAATTGAGCTATATATGGAAACTAATCTCAAAGTCATTCACAACAAGCATTATGCTGACAAGGTAAACAATAAAGGAAATAAAATGAAAAAAGATTTATCCCAAATGCGCCAATCCACAGCATACTGAACGTGTTAAAAAAAGATAAGGATAGAAGAAGTTTATATCCAGAAGATTTTCTGCTTTGCACCAAAAACCAAATAACTTTTTTTTAGTGGCTTCCAAACTTTCCAAGAGCCGTATCCCGTGGTACCTGAAAATCACTGAACGGAGTTAGCTCCATCCTACAGTTCAATATTCGAATAAAAATGTTTCACCTTAGAGCATTGTATGGAAGAACCCCGTTGTAGAACATATTTCTAATTTTGACCATGTCGGTCCCTGATGTCATCTTGCAGTCAAAACATCTAATCCTTTCAATTTGAACATGACAAGAGTCATTTGTTAAGTCAAACATATCCTACCAAATAAGGACCATTCCGGCATTAATGCTAGTAAGTAATCTATATAGTATAATGGTTGGAACCAAGTGTATAATTTGGAATATGGAAGAAATGGTAATTTTGGAACTTTAGAGACCAAAACCAAAAATGTGTTATAGTGAAATTGCTGTCCATACTTGTATTGAGTTCACCATTAGCTATTAAGCTAAGAAGATAGTCTGACATACCTTGACACTCTTCCACCTTTTATGATGCTGCCCAGTATTGTAGCCAAAGCCCTCGCGGAGAAAGATCCTAGAAAAAATAAAATGAATTCCACATTCGAACAACTATTGGTTCTCTAAAACAAATCCAAATCTCTGAGTAAGTAAGCAAATTCCATCCAGAGAAAGGAAGGTTTTGATACAAGCCATAGCAATACCATTGGATAAACTGTCGTCAACAAAGCAAAAAACGAAAAGAGCTCGGTACAAAAGAAAAGAGGCACAGCTAAGAAATCGTGCACTCAAAGGAAAGATGTCATCGAAGAATTTCCAAGCTAAACTGTTGAGAGCAGAGGGACAACATGACATGGCAGTTAGTTTGGGGAGGTACATCATAAAAAAGTATCCTAGGGGATAGGATATTTCAAATGTATACCGGCTGATCGGTAGATGGCCGGCCGAAACTAGATCTAGCAAGTAATTCTTTTTGTCATATCTAAGTATTACTCCATACTTTAATTATTTGTATATGGTAAATTACCTTACACTGAAAAACCAGTATCTAGGACTAGATAACATGACCTTCATAATAGTGTATTCTTTCTACCTACAGAGAAATGACTAGGATTTCTGAAATGCACCTAGTAGTTCTTTCTTTACTTTTTCTTGTTACTTACTTTTGGTTTGATGTTTGGCTGTGGTGTAAGGTCATCATTATTATACTCTTTTTTCAATTTCTTCTGTCCTACCCTGCCAACACTATGCATTGGTTTCGCACCCCTGATTCTTGTTTCATTTTCATTTTGGTTGGGCACTATGTATAGCTCAAGAACTATAATAGAGCAGTACCTGAATGAAGCAATCGGTGGAGCTTACAGAGTCGAGAAAGAACATAGGTAAGTGCATATCTAGGCAGTGCCAGACCTACTTCCGTCTGGCACACTACACTGATGGTCTTTTCAAAAGCTACGAAGAAGGACTCGCATCGAGTGAGTGGCAAGCTGCTCTTAAGCTAAGGAAACATAAGGTACCTCCAGAACCTTTGAAAGATCACTACTTTATTTACTACCGTGTTATCTACAATAAACCGCATAAATCATCCTAAACTAGCATCCAGTTCCTATTTAGGTTATTTCAGCATTCAAATTTGTACCATTAATTCAGAGTCATTGCTTACGTGGAATGGGCGGGCAGTCTTTTTATTGCAAGATATATATAAGAAAGATGAGTCATTCCTCCACACTACTTGAAAGCAAAATGATGGCAGGGACCAACATGGGAACTTTGAAACTTTAGGAACCAGCATGTTGGTGATACTTTAGGGACCTATTTAAGTAACTTACCTCTATTGTAAGATGCATATTTGTTCTTTATGTATATGGGAACGCTATCTCTTTGATTGGCGTTATATTGAATGAAATGAAGTTTTTAGTAACTTGGTGCTGTTGGAACAATGGGAAATAAAAGGGCACAGAATGAGAGCTCCTTTTTCAAATTCTCTTTAGACTGACAAAGTGATTTTTTTCCAGACTAAAGAAGAGCTGGATGGATGCGCTGATTAAAAGACGTTGATAGGGTGGGTAAGTGCTAATTTTCATATTATATTAAGAATTCCATGTTTTTCCCATGGAATTAAATTACCTGTCAAAGAAGTTTATCTGGTTGGTATAACAGTTGTTATTGCTAGAGTATGAATACTGGTTATTCTGGTTTCCTTCTAAAGTATATACCATTAAATGCTTCAATTTTGGAGTGCATCTTTTTCTTGGATGTATGATATTGTTTCTCCTTCAATAAAAGGAGAAAAGACGGATTATTCTGATTATCGTGTCAGCTTATGAAAAAGAGTTCATAGCTCTACTTAATGCTATACAAAAGTGGATAAAACCATTCGAGGGACCCACTTCATAATAAAAACTGACCATATTAGCCTTAAGTACTTGCTAGAACAAAGGCTGCACGCACCATGCCTTACAACACAAAGGGCTATGTAAGTTGCTTGGCCTAGACTACTCTATACAGTACAAGAGGGGGGTTGAGAACAAAGTTGCTGATGCATTGTCTAGGAGAGAACATGAACCAGCAGGAGAAGTGAATGGTTTTTCACTGGTAATACCTACCTGGGTACAAGATGTAATCCATAGTGACAAGGGAGACCCTTTTTGCACAGGCGGTGGGTCGGCAGGGCCGGCGAATAGTGAGTGGGGGGACCGTCTCATCAGCGTGGCCTGTCAGTGGTGGAGGTGGTGCCGAACAGAGATGAGAAGTTGCTCGTCACCTGTGGTGAAGGGCTCAGGTGAGATTATTGCATGCTTTCATAGAGTGATGATATGTTAGATCAGATTTAGGTTTAGATCCTTTCTTTTTATTAATGAGAAAATCGACCCACCAGACCAGATAACATGCCGACAGGTTGCGATCGCGTCTCATGCATGCGGGTGACCACAATGACCAACATTAGAAAAAGAAAAGCGCCAAGATAGATAACCATTTTCCAAAATTGAGGATAATCTTTTATTCAATATTAATGATCTATATAGATAGAGAGTGCCTGATAGAATTACGTTATGCTTTATTTTGATTGAGGTCTGTCTCTAATAGCAGTTAGAATGTGACACTCTGCTCTTGGGCTCGTTGCACTGTAGTTACACTCGCTGGGTACAAGAACTCGGCGTGGCTTGCCGGTGGATTTAACAAGGCTGTAAGCAAAGACTTTCCTCAAGTTGAAGGCAGCACCAAGCTTCAGTATTCCACCATAGGAGGCGCCTTTCTCCAGTTGCTTTTCATCTTGCGGGTGCTTGACAAGGAAAGCTGATCATTGTTGATTTATTTATTTGGCATTGTTTTTATGTCAAAACTGATCAGTCTCGTAAAGTTGCATGGTTTATTCCTATGTCGGACAATTTATCTTTTTCATCAATAGAAGTTCATATAAAATCATGAACTTCATGCAAACTCTAAATTTTTCACCAATTGATCATTAGCAACAAGTGCCTTTTACGTTAACAACTCGAGTATGGTTAATGTAGCCAAAAAAGGTATTTGGCGTGAAAACAATGGTCAGTATTATAGTTTCCGGATTATGACATGCAGTGTATACATTAAAAAGCTTTATGGTATCTCTGACTATTGCGAAAGGGGAATAATAACACCATTCATTGTTCAAAGCTCAACAACAGCTGACATATGCCATCAAATTACTACCATAAATTCTCTTTCAAAGAGGTACATAACCAAACGCAGAAAGGCCAAAATTCTTGACAAGCTTTGCAATGCCAAAATCCTCAGGAAACTACTCATATATCTCCCTCTACAAAATGAAAAACAACAAGAAAATAAAACACCTACATATCTTCAACTTCCAGGAGCAGAATCTTCGGTAACTTCAGTTGCGATAACTTCGGTTGGTACATCTCCAGTTGACTTACTAGTTTCTGCAGCCAGACTTTGGCTAGTAGATTGTGTGGGGCCCGGCGGTGGCGTATCTTGCACGAGCCCCAAGACCACCAGACTAGATCTATAAAAACATATTGAATCTAAGTTTCTATTACTAATTCAGTAATTCTGAATTCCCTCTCTAGCCGGATCAAAATGTTATTCCAAAATAATGCTTAATGAATAAAAGGTGAAAGATACTACCTAGGAAGAGTAGAACGTCTATGTGGCTGGCTAGCCTGCTCAACCAATGGTGCGAATGGTATTTTTCTCAATGCATTCTGAAATGGGGGAAATTGTGGACATGCGCCATCCACCTGGCTTCACTGACCCTGCTCACCCTGATCATGTGTGCCTCTTCTCCTTCGGTTCTGTACCGACGGCCTACACGCGCTAGCGCTTTCCGTTTTCTCGCTTTCGGTCCAGAGCACATTTGTTTGAGGTGCTACAACTGAAAGACCATAGACTACCTCTATGACAAGAACTGACACGAAACGAAAGAAAGAGAGAAGGGGCCCAAGAGAAAGGGTAATCATTGGAAGAAGTATAAGCGTTGAAGGTCACTCTTCTACCAACTCAAGCCCAAGACAGGCTGCTTTAGGAGCTAGCGAAGCTCAGGAAGTTGCCACTTGATGTGCTTGCTTTCTCCCCTTTGAAAGAACTTCTATTGTGTATCTAGCTCCAGTACACGCTATGTTTTCTTAGCGGGGACTTACTGAGGCAGGCGGATCGTTTCTCAGAAACCAAGGTCAGTCACGTCAAGCGAAGCAAGTACCGGTCTTTCTCCCTTGTCCCTTAAGCTTAGTTATCCGTGAATGAGAACTCGTTTTGCTTGTTGGCTGGTAGCTACATGGTTGGTTAGCTCTCAAGCGAGTTTTTCCTCTCGTAGAGAAATAAAGAAAGGTTTTATTACCAGGTCTCCTTCTTTTTCCTTCGATGCTAGCTCTACTCTTAAAGTAAGTTTACGCTTATTTAGGTAAAATAAAGTAGTTGATTGAACGACAGCAGACCAAAGCGTTTCTTTTCTGTGTTCCCTTCAATACTAAAACTTCAATGCAACCCAGGGCGGGCTTATGGCGGACTAGCTTTGGCTCATTCTACTCGTCTTTACCTACTTTACTTAAATAAATTCATGCAAGAGGGCTTGTTTTTTCTTTTTTTTTCTTCCGTAACTTCTTTTTCTTCTTCGGCTAGAGCTTCTTCGGCTAGTCTTTTTTCTCACGGCACTATTGCTCATTCTATCGACTACTGTGAATGAACTTCTTTTCCCTAGACCATTCGAATGAACTGCTTGCTTTTCACCATCAACTACTGATAACTCCTCTTCACAGGCTTTGCGGTCTTGAACAAACAAATGTAACTGCGGAATCAGCTAGTCTTTTGCATGAGAATTGCACTTCTTCTTTCTTTCCTACCTAAATCACACCTTCTTAGACTGCTTAGCACTGCTTTTGCCTGGTTTGAACTTTAACATTCTTCTATAGAAATAAAGTATAGAGGCTGCTTTCTTTGGTTGAACTGTTGCTTGAAAACTCCTTACTCTTTCGCAAGCAATAAATCACACAAATAGAAAGAACAAGCGAGAAAGAATTAACTGGACAACCTAACTATGGAATAGACTAAGTTAGGAATGAAATCGTAGGAAAACTTATATACAAGAATTGTTAAAGCTAGGTCTAGAACTATCAAAAGATAAGAAGTAAAGTCATTTGCTTAATTCACTGCGTGCATCCCGAGCTTGAATACTTGATTCCAGAAACAAGATTTGACTGAGAGAATTAAATAAATCAAACCTTACAACTTATCACTATCAAGCACTTTATTTACGGTTTTTAACAAAAGCATTCACTACTGATAACTGCCCAGGATTTAGTGATCAAAGGAATGAGACTGCTTTTAACGAGTTTGAACTTGCCCAGTATTGAACAAACGAATGTAACTTCTACCTTTCACGACTTTGCACTTCAAGAACGGCTTTACTTAAGGAACGGTTTTGTTTATGAAACGAATGTAACCGCTTTTTCTATATAAACTAGGTATTTCCTGTCTGGTGATGTCTTACCACTTTACTTCTTTAATGACTCACTCAAACCTGATTAGACTGCTTCTCCTAGAAAAAACTAGAACTATCCAGCTCGGGATTTCCCATTTGAAATCACTGCTTTTCTATCAACCTAACTATTTGTTGCAAAAGGAAGGAAATCTGTCACAGATAGGCAAGGGAAAGAGAGTTAACTACTTTCTAGGCGGCAAATCGGGTTTGCAATTTTACTGGATCTGGATTTCATTCCAACTGAGTATTTGTTTATAAAGGAAGCGGGATTGAACATGAGAAATTAACTGTTTCTTAGGCTAGTAAGCTAGGTTTGACTGCTTCTCCCTTGTTTTCCAATCGAGTGAACTACGAGTCAACGTTTCTTTCTTGCAATCTTGTTGTTCTAGTTGATTGTTTTAGAATAAACAAACGAGGGAATGACCAATAAAAGAAGCTAGTTCATAGAAGAAGCAAGGGACTGAGTAAGTGAGAAAAAGTCTGTAACTGGACAACCAAGCTATTTAATAGGCACGGATAGTCTTTCTTTTTTGCAAGGAACGCTAAAGATAGGAATGGTTTAAGTAAAATCTCGTTTATGGTTAACTAAGATATTTGGAAATCGTAACTAGGCTTTCGCTTTCCTTTCCTTATCAGTAAAAGCTAGTTCCGGGAAAGAGGGAAAGCAAACGTAGGCGATAGGCCCATAGGGCAAAAAAAGTACTTTATCTAGCTAGGCAAATCGATTGAACAAATCTTGTATTTTGATAGAAAGAGAGTAAGAATAGTTTCGGCACAAGCAAGGAAATCTGTCTAAGATACGGAATCAATAGAAAACAGAGTAGTTAAAGCGAAAAAGCATGAACTGTAAAACCTTTACTACTTAGTAACTTGAAACGGTCTTTTCTTTCACAAAAGCATTACACTTCTTCTTATTAGGCTAGTCTGTTTTCTTCTCACGCCGCTTCGGACTACTTATAAAATAAAAGCTTTTCCCTATGAGCGAGCCCGTTCACTAAGTCAATCAGAGCAAAAAAGATAGACAAGAGTTGATACAAGCGCAGGAGACTGGGCAAGCTAGTTAATAGAAAAAGTGAGAGAAGGAAAGTGAACCAGAAACACTTGATTATGGAATTCCTAAATAACAGCTATCAACTGAGCTATTAGGTGAAAAAGCTCGGAATTGGACATTTGAAATCGCTGCTTTTCTATAGGGAATTGTCTTTGTTTTACAGTTTTTTATCTCATCTAGTGGAGAAGTGGATAAAAAATTCTACTATTTACTTATGTGAAAAACCTTTATTTAATAGAATAGAACAAAGTCAGTAAGGGAGGTACGCTGCTTTTTACTTATTTGATTCCGAAATCACTGCTTTGCCAACTGAACTATTTCTTGATAAAGCAAGTGGTCTTGTTCAAACAAAAGAAAGTAACTTTTAAACTGAGCTATTGAAAAGAAAGGAAAGGAAGAGTTGCTAAAAGAATAAACATATACGGAACTACTTGATTTGGGCTTTACTGCTTTGAACTGGAATGGAAAGCGATGGATTTACCAATAAAACCTCTCTTTCATAGAACAAACAAAGGAAGTACAAGAAGTACGCATCTCTTTTCCTGATTGCATGACTCAATACCTGATGTCACTTCTTTTCCCCTGTTTCAAAAGCTCCGCAAGAATGAACTGCTTTTCCAACTGAGACTTCTTATTCGGCTAGTCTTTTACTTTATCATTGAACTCCTTATTATTGGGCTAGGTCAGTTGTCTTCTTATTTCACTTCTTTTTACTCCTCTGCACTTGGTTATCTACGGTCTTGAAGGACAGCATACAATAGTTCTAATGCCGTGTTATGAACTGGCTTTCTCGGTCTGGAACAAATGCACTTGTTAGGGATAAGGCTGCTGCTTTCCACTTGAAAGGAAGTACGCTGCTTCGGCTAGGAAGGCAGTTGTAAATGTAATTGCTTGCTTCTTTCGTAAGTAAGTTTTCCATGCAACTGCTGAATCTGCTAGGCTAGTTGTCTTATCACTTAACTGCGTATTCGGCTAGGCTAGTTTGAAATGTAAAAGCTTTGACAACTGCTCTATTTCTTGATAAAGCAATGAAATCAGTAAA
>NC_135918.1:1367500-1502500 GCF_964058835.1 Carex rostrata
ATCAAAGCCTTAATTAAAATTAAAAGCCCAAAGTCAAAGCCCAAAATCAAAGGGCAAAATGGTCATTTCACACCTATACCACCTTGCATGAGACCTTAGGGGTGTAGAAGAGACCTTAGGGTGTAGAAGCATGCAGAAGAGTGTGGAAGGGGTATTTTGATCATTTCACATATTAAAGCATGAGGTGTCAAGGTATTTTGGTAAATAGATTTGTTTTGAGGGGTATTTCGATCTTTTGTGAACCTCCTCAAAACACTATAAATAGAGGGGTGAGGGTAGAGAGAAAACTTACTAATTCACGTGTTAATCTGATTACTTCGTTAATCGATTTTTCTCTCTTCCCCGGTTTCGTTTATTACGAGATTCGGAAAAATATATTTTTGCAAACTCTGCAGTATTTCTTGTTTTTCTTTTAAGTGAAACGGAATAACTTGGAGTCTTAAATATATTTAATCTGTCCCTTTTTGGTGAATCCAAGGCGTTGCAGAATTTCGCGATTTACGGTATTTCTGGCAAAAGAAATAAACTGCTCTCCGATTAGTCCTGGTGGATAACCGATAGAGGTATCACACGTGTGATACTCCGAGTCGATTCCTTCCCTGGTGTAGCTCTTCTCGCTCGGTCTGCATTCCAACTGTGATTTGGAAACAAGGTATAAACATGTTATATTAATCTATTTAATTGATAAATAGATTTAAAGCTTTAGAAAATCAATTATGGAGTAGATCTGTAAATAGGATTAAATGGATCTTCCTGATTCATATATATAGGAATATGCTAGCATGCTATGCATAGCATAGAGCCCCTCCATGCAACGCCTTGGATTTCGACTTTTCGAAATCCTAACGGTCGATCCGAACCGTTCATCTTGTTCTCCATATTAATATGTATTTGGGGACCAAATTTTACATTTTTTGGAATTTTTTTACTATTTCTTTAGATTTAATGAAAATCGCTATTTTTTATGGTCCAGATTTGCTGAAAATAGCGATTTTCAATAAATCTAAAGAAATAGTAAAAAAATTAAAAAAAAATGTAAAATTTGGTCCCCAAACACATATTAATATGGAGAACAAGATGAACAGTTCGGATCGACCGTTAGGATTTTGAAAAGTCAAAATCCAAGGCGTTGCATGGAGGGGCTTTGTGCTATGCTTAGCATGCTAGCATATTCCTATATATATATGTATAGAGAGAGAGGTAGGCTAATAAACAATTGATTGTTCCTAGCCTCCCGTGCAACCAAGTCATTTTTCGATTTTTAAAGTCCAAATGATCGATCCAAACCATTAGATGTGATCTCCATATTAAAATGTGCTACGAGACCAAATTTTACATTTTTTGGAATTTTTTTACTATTTATTAAGCCACTTTGAAAATCACTGATCCAACGGTGGCTTAACCAAATAGTAAAATCAAAAGCCACCGTTGGATCAGCGATTTTCAAAGTGGCTTAATAAATAGTAAAATAATTCCAAAAAATGTAAAATTTGGTCTCGTAGCACATTTTAATATGGAGATCACATCTAACGGTTTGGATCGATCATTTGGACTTTAAAAATCGAAAAATGACTTGGTTGCACGGGAGGCTAGGAACAATCAATTGTTTATTAGCCTACCTCTCTCTCTCTCTCTCTCTATATATATATATATATATAGGAATATGCTAGCATGCTATGCATAGCATAGAGCCCCTCCATGCAACGCCTTGGATTTCGACTTTTCAAAATCCTAACGGTCGATCCGAACCGTTCATCTTGTTCTCCATATTAATATGTATTTGGGGACCAAATTTTACATTTTTTGGAATTTTTTTACTATTTCTTTAGATTTATTGAAAATTGCTGTTTTTTTTATGGTCCAGATTTGCTGAAAACAGCGATTTTCAATAAATCTAAAGAAATAGTAAAAAAATCCCAAAAAATGTAAAATTTGGTCCCCAAACACATATTAATATGGAGAACAAGATGAACGGTTCGGATTGACCGTTAGGATTTTGAAAAGTCGAAATCCAAGGCGTTGCATGGAGGGGCTCTATGCTATGCATAGCATGCTAGCATATTCCTATATATATATATATAGAGAGAGAGAGAGAGAGAGAGAGGTAGGCTAATAAACAATTGATTGTTCCTAGCCTCCCGTGCAACCAAGTCATTTTTCAATTTTTAAAGTCCAAATGATCGATCCAAACCGTTAGATGTGATCTCCATATTAAAATGTGCTACGAGACCAAATTTTACATTTTTTGGAATTTTTTTACTATTTATTAAGCCACTTTGAAAATCGCTGATCCAACGGTGGCTTCTGATTTTACTATTTGGTTAAGCCACCGTTGGATCAGTGATTTTCAAAGTGGCTTAATAAATAGTAAAAAAATTCCAAAAAATGTAAAATTTGGTCTCGTAGCACATTTTAATATGGAGATCACGATGAACGGTTCGGATCGACCGTTAGGATTTTGAAAAGTCAAAATCCAAAGCGTTGCATGGAGGGGCTCTATGCTATGCATAGCATGCTAGCATATTCCTTTATATATATATATATATATATATATATATATATAGGCTGTGGCTAATTTGCTGCCGGCAGCATTTCTGCCGGCGGTGCTGCCACTGTTTTTTCTATTTTTTGATATTCAAACGACAAATCTAAACCGTTAGATGTTTAATCTATATTATAATCTACTTGGAGACCAAATTTTACATTTTTTGAAATTTTTTTACTATATATTAAGCTGGTTTGAAAACCGCTGATTTCAATGCTGCAGAAATTTACTGAAATCAGCGGTTTTCAAACCAGCTTAATATATAGTAAAAAAATTCAAAAAAATGTAAAATTTGGTCTCCAAGTAGATTATAATATAGATTAAACATCTAACGGTTTGGATTTGTTGTTTGGACATCACACGGCTAAATATAGCCCCGGCAGCACCTCTGACGAAATGCTGCCAGCAGCAATTTAGACAGACCCTATATATATATATATATATATATTACCTACTGCTAAAAATTGGTAACGTCACTGGTCATAGAGCAATATTCGTATCGTCCATTTTTTTTTAACCATCGATCTTCCTATGATGATGCTGGATTTCTCTATTATCAACGCGCAAAATTTTACGATAGCTAACGGCTAGTAAGTAGTGAAACCGATAATCAACCTAGATTTTGAAATTAAGAGTATGAATCGCGATAATTAATGAGGATATGGTCTCCAAGTATCAATCATTAGACAGAGAATAGAAATTAGAATAAGGTGAATTGTTGCCAACTTCTTTATAATTCTCTTTTAATCATATTTCACGAAAAACCGTAAATATATTGAAATTTTCATGGCTAATAAAAACAAAAGATCTGATTAATCAACATCTTTCCAGTACACCAAAAAAAAAAAAAAAAAAACTTTCAATTTCAAATATCCTCAGTGGTTGAAGAAGGTTAATTAGCTGCCCTTTGTTAGAATTTAAACTCTTTTAAGTCTCCACCAAAAAAGCTATATACAAGCTCTATCAATGTAAGGACCGAATGTTAATTAGCTGCCCTTTGTTAGAATTTAATTAGCTACCATATCCTATGGTGGTTATTTGATTTTACTCTTCTTAAAAGTAAAAATAATAATTTGGGTCAAGGGACAATGTAAGGACCGAATGTCGGTAGTCAAACATAGGATATGCTAGCATAGTAGCATGTATCGTCACAGAATATTATGTTCTCAACAAATTGTAATTAAGGGGTTCATATGATCATATCTTATGGACAGCTTGAGACAGATAGATAATAAATGGTCATTAGTCGCAATCATACCAGGCTAGATTCCTCAAGCTCAGGCCTAATCTCCTGCACTCTGTCCCTGGATTTTTGTTTTGCTGTCCCTGTTTCCATCTTGACCTAGTCTAATCACCTTGATATGCTACTTGATGACGTTCGTTTCTTTCATTATTTTACTTTCTGTTAGTGTTAGGTAAGGGGTGATGATAAGTACTAATTAATCAGATTTTGATTTTATGCTCAATATTATTGACTAACTAATTTTCAAATATAGCATCTGCACGAGGGATCGAGATTGCTGATTTACCTTACAATAATTTGGTCTCCAAGCACATTTCAAATATAGCATCTAACGGTTCGAATCGGTCGTTTGGACTTTCAAAATGAAAATACGGTGTCAAGTAGAAACGCGTTTTACTTCACAACTCACCGTAACTCATATATATATATAAAGGAGGGTTCAAATACTTTTATTTTTTGTGCCTCCATCATATCTCTATTTTAAAACCTTTAAAAACTCAAAATTTATAACTTAAAAGTCAAAATAAAACTATTAAATATGATCTACATCGCTTTATCTATGCGTATGTAAAAAGTTATGACATTTCAACTTTATTTTGGTTGTCATTAAGAACTTGTAAAAAACGTACTAATATGGATAATTTCTAAATGTTGATTTTTCAATTTATTGATTCACATAAAAAAATTAAAAATAATACATTTTTATAAGCACATAAAAAAAATAAGATAGATTACATTTAACGGTTATTTTGATTTTATAATTTAAAATTAAAATTATTAACATTTTGAAAATGAAGACATTCATGGTGAAAACATAAAAAATAGAGACATTTAAATTCTCCTCATAAAAAATATGTTCAACAAAAAGCTCCCCAGAGGTATTATACAAATCCAAAATTGAACCGGACTTGATTAGGAAGCGATATGAATTTAATGGTCTAGGTACTCAGGGCGTGTTCGACTGCTAAGCAGGAACATGAATGAGTTTGAGTTCGGGTTTAATTTGAATGGCCGAAACACTGTGCGTGGAAAAAAAATATTCACTCAGAGTGATTTTTTTTTCCACGGACACAGTGACACGCTGAATACGCCCTCAGTGTTAATGTGAGGGTTGATTCTTAAAACTCTCCAAACGATTCAATCTAACTGTTTCAAACGGCTAGTTTTAATAGCAAAAATTAATTATCTTAGTAATTAAGTAAAACACGCTTCTCAATTACAGCCATTGAAAGAGTTGGAAAATGCCAACTATATATCTTGTTTGAAGATTAGAACAACATTTTAGTACCGTTGTAGCTAGAAATATTCATCGGTCATCCAAGTCAAGAGAACATGCTATATATGTGTTCAATTTTATATTCTTTCCAATTACAACATTAAAAATTGTCCACCAATTTCATAATTAAGGAAATTTTTTTACTCGTTATCCTGTCTTCTGATTTCCAACCAAGTCACAACATGTCTTTGAAAAAAAAAAAAGATGCTGCCCGTGCTTTTGTTCTCAACTTCTCATGCTTATTTTAAAATTTCGACAATTGTGACCTCCTCACTCCTGAGAGCATGCACCTAATCCTTGTTAATGTATTAGGACTAGGTATTGACCGATTTTCTTTTTCATTTTTAGCATTAAAGAAAATATTACTTTCTTGGTACGGTTTAGATTAAATCTTAGATACTAGCAGAAAATACAAGCTAGGTATTCATTTCACTTTTTTTTTTAATTTCAAACAATCACAATGTTTTAGTCCGTTGACATCAATGCTTGATGTGAAACGGAAATGCATTTCACTTCAAGTGAAATGCTTATCCAGCTAACATTGTACTTCATTTGTATAAAAAAATGTTGTTTATTTTTTTTGACATTGATATTTATATATTTTTATTTAAGCAGAATATTTTTTTTGCAGAAAATTCATGTTTTATTTTTTTGACATCGATGTTTATTTATTTTTATTTAATCGGAATACTTGTTTGCAGAAAATCGAAGTTTTCTTTTTCTGACATCAATATTATTGAATTATAGTTCTTTGAATAACACTTTAGGTACACAGGTAGGAGAATATACATGGAAAAATAAAAGCATTTATATTTTAACAAAAGTTAAATTTTTTTTTTTTTTGAAAACTTAGTACTAGCTACCAAGGTTCGTGAGGGGAAATCGAACTCTCGACCTTTGGGTATAACAACTCTAAAATATTTTCATAGCCAATTGTGCTATATCTCTCCTTTCTCACAACAAAAGTTTAATTTTCATCCTTGGTCATTGAATATATTGCAAAATAACAAGTTCAAATATCTCTTTGATATTAGGCTCAAAATGAAATTGGTAATGGTAGGTAGGGACCAAAATATAAAAGCTCTGTGAGTCTGTGATCAATAATTAGTACAATAATATGTGGGTGAGCCTGTGTGAAGATGATAAGGTGACGAGGCAGATAGGGAAAGAAATACAGACACATTGGGAAATGCATGTAGCCAGGTTCCTCCTGCCTCCGCATTCGGTTTATGGATAACTGTGCAGGAATCAAAATAAACAAAATTAGTACATATAATTATACACTTAACTTTATATGTGATTAATGAACTTACAGGTGCGATTAACGACAGTATCAGCCAAAGCCAGATTCTTTGTCTGGTGAGAATATGATGAGATAGCCATGTGCTAGGCAATGAGCGCTTGATCGCCTCACCCTTCCAACTTTTTTTATTATAAACAATTTGTACTTGGGGATCATTAGGGAAAAAAATAACAATTAAAGAGATTATCCGGGTGATTTCCAGCAACCTACTTTGTTGTTTTATTCGGCATGCTTTTTGTAGACGCAATGTAGCTCTCTTTCTATTCAAGGTAAACTACTCGCTATGTACAAACGGAGAAGTTTCTTGCATCATTTCTTAGATTTTTTTTTTTTTCTTTTTTGTTTCCATAACACCATTAGAGAGGCTGTACCAGCCCCTGAAGCTTTTGATGATGCATTGTGCGTTAAAAAGAGCTTAAATATTATATGATAATCGCATACGATTGCCTTCAATGAAGATCGAATTTTTTTTTCTCCTTTTGTTCATCCGACCCTTGAATTGTGGCATGCTGGTATCGGTTCAATTATATATTTCTGCCAGTTAACAAAACTTTTAGATATATATAATCTCAGCCGAGTCAGTTGCGAGCAATTCATTACATCAAAGGCCACAAAGCAAAGTTAATTACATCGTTATTCAATGTTAAAATTAGGTGAATCTACGGTCAAATAAATCTGCACGGTCCTTAAATATATATATACAAACGGGATCCGTGAAGCTCGGATTTGACGGGAGACTTAAAATTTCAACACCTGAATATACAAGCATGATCAAATTAATGCGTAACAGATTCGACCACAAGAAACCTCGGTGATTGATCCTTAATTCTCTCTCCTTCGTACCAGTATTTGATTTTAAGACTTTAAGAAAAAGTTACTGAACATAATTACAAGAGAAGATCTAGAAAGAATCAACCAGAAATAGAGATTTTCCTAGTATGAACAATTTTTCTACATTATTAATTAATGGGGCCAGAAAATAAAGATGACTATGACTCTACAATAACCGGCACTGCTGGAGATCCATATTAGTATGATTCATCTCAAGTTCGGAAACTGGAGGCTCCATGTCTTTGCATTTGCAGGAACGATTATGATTCGCATCTGGTGAAACGGAGGTGATTCCAACTCCAACAGCCGATTTAACGAAATTGGGTAGACCCTGTGAGAAATTAAAACCCCACCAATCCCATATTGAAACGAGGCCCAATTGGGCCGACAAAAGGGGCCACGCAATTTATGACAAGTCCTGTTAAGGCCTTTCCTGTGTCATGATGGCCTACCGTCTGATGTAAGAAACAACTGCTGGTAACAGAAAAATACAGGCTCACAAGAATTATCATCGAATTTTATGATTTGCGTTTATAAATGCTGTAACATATACAGTAAATGAAGTAATTTGCACCTACAAAAAGCATGGTTCAGTTATTTATTATACAGTATACATGAACAGCGTTTATAAAAAGACTAGAGGCAATGGATTGTGTAAGGTCGGACATGTACCAGGTCCGATGCTCCGCCGATCATATCAAAATTTAAGCCCAATCTATCTAACGTCAGTTATCACGTCTCAAATCTGAATATTGAGGTATGGTCCATCTTGTTATACGCATAATCAGGTTTGGCCTGATCTGATTTCAAGTTGAACTAATGGAAAATTAGCTCGTCAACATCGGGTTGTTAATAATTTTATTTTATTTTTATGATATTTTGCTATAAAAACTTCAATTCTTTTAACTTGATTTTTTTTTTCGAAGCCCATCTTTCTATGACCTTGAGATGAACATAGAAAAAACGAAATTTCTGGAACTTTAGTATTCTTTTTCTTATGAGTTCCTGTACATCGCCTTATGAAATATATACTTAAAATTATCAATTCATCAAGAATAAGTGCATTATGAGGACAGCAGGCGCGCGGATGTGGAAGATTTATAAGGGATCTTTATTTATGCGAATCTTAACACTTTATACAAATCTTTATAAAAATCCATTAACCTGCTGCGCTGCATCAGAAGATATCAACACGGACAGGAGCGTACCATGTATGCTGGTACGTTGGGAAAATACCGTACTATTGTATGTATTTAGGGAACAAGTGAGGTCTTTGCGGGCATGGATGAATACTTTTTAAATTTTTTAATTATGTATATTGAAATTTAATTAATTCAATCATCCTTGTAAAAAAGATAAATACATGATTGTTGACTAGGATTAGAATTTTAGATAAAAGGCCTAAGCCTGTTTCATTGCAGAAACAAAGTTAAGTTACAAAACTAGAGTTTTATCAGGGATATCTCGCACCAAAAAATGATACCCTGAATATCATGATCTAGTGCCTCATACTGGCAATCAGGAAAGCATAGAAATAAACTGAAGTTCTGAAATCTAAAGCTAAGCCACATACAAGGGCTGAGGAAAGTTTGAAATAACAAATCTGAAATATAAAGTTGCTCTACAATCTAGACATTAACCAGAGCAAGAGTGTTATCCTCGACAAACTCCTCCATTGGGACCTCATCATAAGGGTGCCAGCTCCTGATTGGAATCTCATCTGTATTGACTGGTAACCAGAGGGCAGTCTCTTCCTGCAACTTATATTTCACATGACATGTCCAATAGTTAACCAAGGAAGTGATTAGAAATATGATTTGTCGAGGTTGTTTAGGGGTAACTGCATTAAAATAGATGTCATTTCTATGCTTCCAAATTGTCCATCATATGGCACTAACTATTAAAAGGAAAGCAGTTTTAGTTTTTGCTGGTAATTGACAAGAAAAATGAATGATTTTCTTAAGAAGCTTGGACTGATAGTTTGGCATGCTACCATCTAAAACCACACCTGTTTTTCAAATGAACATTGTACAAACAAATGGTCTATTTTTTCTATTTGATCACATAATTGACATTTTGTACTATCCTTCCAACCTTTTTTTAATCAATTTATATTTAGTCAGTATCATTTTTTTTTATTTGTCAGCCACATGAAAATTCTTATTTTTAGAGGGAATGGGACATTCCACCATAACATAGGTTGAATTGGTAATTTGTCCTTGTAATTCAGTATTTTATAGAGGGATTTCACTGTAAATTTTCATGATAATTCCCATCTCCAGCTCAATTGATCTAAGCAATGAGTGTATGAAATGTGACTAAGTATATCTAACACAATAAGCCATTCTTGAATTTGGATTTCAGTGAGATGCCTCCTAAATTTTACCACCTCCCCTTGGGTGTTGATCACTTCCCGTACAGAGTCAATGCAAATATTAAATAGATGGGGGAACCTAGATGATAGGCTACAGGATTGATACAAACACTTTTTTCTTTGGCAAGATTAGAAGCATACCAAAACTCTATTTCTGTATTTATTCATTTTAAAATTTATATTCTCTATCATAGAAATTGTTCAAATCAAAATTTAAAATTTTAGGTGTGTGGATTATTATCTAAACGAAATTGTTTTGTCAAATTTGTTAGGACGTCCTTTAAAAATTATTAAAAGTTAGATTTTGAAAATTGTCAATGTAATGAAAAGCTAAACGAATTTCAAATTATTCTAAATTTAATAAACCTTCTATCTTATGTCGAAATTTTTAAATATACCATCTAAAAAAATTGATAAACAAAAAATTAAGAATTCTAAGAAATTTCATAGTTACCACAGACACAACTTGAAGTTGCATCCACTAAAGATGTTGATGCAATTTCAGGTTGTGTCCAAATATTAGTGGACGCAACTTGAAGTTGCTTCTATTAAATCATTTTAATATTATATTTTTTTTATTAATTTTCAAAAATAGAACGAGCAACTTATAATTTGAATATATTAGAAGGAACATCAAACAAAATAGATAATGTATCTTATAATTTAGATGTACTAGAAGTACTACAAAATATTTTTTGCGGTTGTAAAATAAAATAAACTATTTCTTGATGTGTTACTGAAAAAAAAATTAAAAATATTTTGGATCACAATTATTGATTCCGGTTCAAAGTCATTTATGAATAAATAAAGAAATTATCATGGTCTTTCTAGTACATTAAAATTCTAATTCTAAGATACTCTATTTATTTTAAAAAAAAATTGATTTGACATTTCGGCTATGTCGTGGTAACTACAGAATTCCATCTAATTCGTGGTTTTTTAATTCATCATTTTTTTTCAAATGATATTAACAAATAATAAAATATTGATCCACATTAAAGTTGTCCAAATAAAATGCTGATTGCTGAGCAGAAAGTCTTAGAAGAGCGGGGAATTTTGGTTTGAATCGGTTGGCATGCAGGCCTGAAATTTTGGTTTGAATTTTGTTCAGAATATAGAGCTCAAAGAAAAAAAAGGAACAGCTTAAATCATTAAACAGAACTAAAATTTCAAACATTTGAGAAAGTAAGAAATCCTCCTAAATTTATGACATAAAGGCCTGTTTAAACAACCCAAATTGAATTAAAGTAATTCCAGGCTTGCTTGACAAACCCTGAAAAGAGAAAGTCTAAATTTCCTTCCCTGTGAGAAGTAAATTGGGCTTTAAAGTTCCCACAAATTCCGAATCAGCCATTTCTGTTCCCATTTCAGTCATTGTACGGCCCTTTCTTTTCCATTTTGAGCATGGAATTATGCTGTGACCATATCGTTTATGTTACTGGCTATACATAGAAAATGTATTTAAGTTATTTAAATTTTATGGTAGAACTAAAATTAACTATGCCTGTATATTCGAGTCTTTAAGTCTTTACTCTTTACACACTTTTATCCAATGTGTTATCTTCTCAAGATTTCAGTTTCACAAGAGAAAAATTCAGCCATACCCAACTTTTATTTAAAAAAAAAAAATGAAAATTGATATTGCTTACCAGCCAATTAATCTTTCCAATAAATCAAATGTACGTTTACCCCCAACAAATCGGCTTTAACCACCCTCATCTTTTCCTATTCTGCACTCACATGTAAACATACACAATCATATTCTCTTTATGCCTACAATTGTATACACGCATCTAAACAGTGAAGCATGATGCACACTACAATAATTTCTGTACCCAATAACTTACGATTTTACCAATTAACCTGTAAAATGTACCATTTTTTTTAAACTTCCTTCCTTCCATCCTGAATGACACATGAGGAGCTACAGTCATAATTTTTCTGATCCTTCTTAAGCACTGCACACCGTAACATGAGGAGCTACTGACAAAATGTGTTTCGATACCGGTGCATGCAACACCATACTGGAGTATTTCACCTCCTTGCCTGGAAGTGGAAATGATCCGTCAGTAATGGTATAAGCAAATAAGAACAGTCACAGCCTATCTTAAACTAATTGATCTTTTACTCTTTTACACTTTTATTCTTTTGTCAACTATGTCAGCAACAATTATGCGTGTCGCATTTTTGTAAAATTAATCAGACAAGTACTTTAGAAAAGATGAAATATCTGTGAGAAGTACTTTAGAAAAGCGGAGAGGACGTACGTTGCACGCAAGAGCAGAAAGTTTTATACTTTAATGTACAGATTTGCAACATTTCGTTTTCGTTTTCGTTTTCTAAGAATCAAGATGCTTGAAATATACCATTTATTAAGAATTTTCCATGAAAGCTGTAGAAGGAATATAAGAAATGAAGAAAAAGGAAATAAAAGGAAGCATAGATTTGTGGTATAGTGAGAAGCAAACATCAATCCTGCTCAAGGGGGCCTACCAGAGATCTTTCATAGCTGGCTCCTTTGGCATGCCATGTTTCATTTTGGCTCAATTATTCTTTTTTAAGCTTGTTTGATGTATAGTGGACCCCTAACCAAATCCACTGGAAGGCATAATAAAACTGTCGATTGACTATTGTTAGGCCCATTTTGCACCAGTACTGAGTTCTCTATTGCACAATCCATGTGGAAAGTATCGGTTGCCAGTAAATGCTACAGTTTTCTATTAAAAGAAGGTTATTAAGCTTATGACAGCATAACTGCTGGTTAAATTAGTAAACTAGTCTCAACTTTTTTTATTCATACAAATTAAAATAATAATTGAATTTCTAAATCAAACCATATTACCTGTTGATAGTCCTTTTTTGTTGAAGATAATTAAAATAATTAAATAAATGAATTTGAATATACCATATTAGTCTTTTATGAAGTTCCAGATTTTAGTTGATCAGGTCGGGCATTCGACTCCTCATGGCTTCAAATCATATGACTTAAAATTGTTTTTTCAGTCAAGTTAAATTAGTAACAGTGCCCTAACTGCGCTCTATGCCATTTGCAACACGAAGCTGTCACAAAACCTGTATTAAAGAAAATCATGCTCATTCTCATCTTTGGCACAAAAAGTACCCAAATAGATACTCCTGTATCTTTCACTTTGTTGTTGTTGGCACCAAAATGTACCTTCAAGGAACGTGCTAAGAAGTTAAATCAATGATCCGTATCAGACCAAATCTTTCTGTCTGGGTAGGGTACAGATGTATGGTATTATGATTTATCGTATCATTGTGATTGCTTTCTCTCATTATGCTTTCTTTTCTTCTTTCTTTCTTACCCCTTTAGAATCTTGTCTACCCATTTATTTTTTCTCTACATCTTTTGGCCTACTGCAATAGTGGGAATCACCTAAAATGAACACTCCTATCTGCCTATTGGCATTTGTTTTCAACTAGATTTTGACCACAATGTATTGGCTTTTGCTTCTTTCTGAAGGTAGATTTGTCTTCCAAGCATGAACTTTGGAAGGATGTTACTTCCGGGAAAGGTAAAGAGTTGAAAAGATAATAAAAGTATACTACTTTAAGAATGATAAGTCAAATTCTTGGATGAACCTACCTAATTAATTAATGGAAGGTGTAAAGAAAAATTAGGAAGAATAATTGCGAAGTCAATGATCACTTGAAAAATTAGAAAGTAATTTTAAAGTCAAATTGCAGATGCCACTGCCATAATTTTTTTTTTTTTTTTTTTTGGGAAACAGTCCAATACAAGACTATTGAACGCTCACAACTCTTTTTCTATAGAAATATGAAGGTCTAATATTTTAAATTTTAATATTACTAAAGAAACCTTTATCCATATTCCAAAGTCCAAACCTACATTATTTCATATGAAGGATATAGTCCTTTGCCACTAAATTAAAGGTTAGTTCTCGAAACGGAGGCTCACAATTGATTTTGGTAAATTATATATTACTTGAGCTGTCGGCTGAATTCATATCAGGTCAAAAAAATTATATCACTGCAATTTGAATTTCTTTTTCAACTATTTCTTTGTATTATAAATAAGAAAAAATAAAAATTCAAAAGGCTCATCCTCCCACCACTGCATGCAACATAGACATAGGAGAGTACAAAAGGGATGCCAATTGAATTTCACAAAAGAAAGAATTAAGTGGCACTTCTAACTCATCTAAATATCAACTATTATGAATAATTATGAGAACTAGCCTTTGATTAAGTGACAAAAACACTCTCTGTGTGGGAGATCGCAAGTTTGAAACCCGAAAGGAGAAATCCTTTTTGGATATTAAATAGTTGGATGAGATGATCTCCAAACTTTAATAAAAAAAACTATTATTAATAAATTTACGACATATATCCACTGAACTGTTAGATATTAATCATTAAATTGTTCAAATTTTGTAAATATCAATCATTAATAGAACAACTTTAATTGGCTGATAAAAAAAAAAAAAAAAAAAGGCTTTTAACAAAGTGTCAACAGAACTTTCGATAAGTATGATCCATATATATACTACTAAATCTAGGTTGGGCAAAGTGGATGATCCTTAGCTCATAGAGCTAACCCAGGAGAAAAATCACGTGTAGCAAAACATTGTGTGACATCAACTGTGTATAAATAATAATGAAGGCAAAGAACTTTTTTTTGTATGAGATCAATATTGCGAGCCTTCCATATTATATGTCACGGTGTTAGGTTAATTTATTTATTACGGCACTGTTTGCAACACCGTTTTAAGTTCTAACACTATTCCAAGTAACGGTGTTATTCTGTTATAATAGCACTGTTCTTATATCCCAAATAATGATTGGAATTGCTGAATTGGAGAATATGAGAGAAGAAAGGAGAGAGGAAGGAATGATATTTTTGTAATGATTTTTTTTTTTTTTTTTTGGTTGTCAAATACACTCAAGTATTATTTAGAATAGCACTCTTCCATCAATTTTCCAACTCTCACTCTTCGATCGATCATCATTGAACCATATTTTTACTACCCCTATTCCAATATTAATTATTTGATTTACCATTCGAGCAATATAAATGTGCGAAGGTTAGTAGTGAAAAGCTCTTTTGTATAGTTTGAAGGTCAATTAATGCATAATTACACATTTATACAACTTCTAATTTGCCTAAAAAGTATAAGAGAAAAGTAAAGGGTTAATTTATCCTTATTTTTGTCTCCACTTCCATTGATTATAATAATGAAATAAATAAATAATAATTATCACGAAAAGTCTGATCAAACTTTTCCCGTGACGCGTGAAAACGACAAAAGTAGTGGATGAGTCCAGAGTAGAACTCTAAACGCGTATCATTCCTCTGTAAATTATTATTTTTTATTTAAAAACCCAGTGGCCTAGTCTGAATTGCAAAATAAATTATTATTATTTTATTTAAATTATTAAATTATAAAATATTATTAAATAATTTTATTGGAAGCGGAATTGGAATCGGTAATTAACCAAAGAAAATCGGTAGAAATCTACCAAATTAGATCGAAAACTCGATTTTTTTTTTAAGTTTACTTTAAAGCATAGTTCACAAGACTCTTCTATTAAAATTCAGCTCATTTTGTATAGTTAAACATAATAAAAATAATTTAATGCATTACATTAAATTTCAGCATATTATTTTATAAAATATTTTAGTCTATTCCTTTAAAAAAAAATAACAAATTTATTGTAGTCTCACTATCATACCATTCTTATTAACCTTTTTCTTATTAGAATATTTCAAAATAGATAGATGAAAGACTACTAAAATTGTAACGACTCGGCCAATTTCACTAATCGAAAACTTTGACTCAATCATGAATAGACAAAACTCAAATCCAAACCAACTATATACAAATTTGATATTGTATTTCAAAATCGAGGGGCAATCGACTGCCTACCCCTGAATATAGGTGCTCCGCCACTGGACATATTTCTCTGTAAATTAATTAACTATTGCAAATTCTAACACCAACTAAGAAACTGTACCCGGCCCCTCATGATGGACCCACCATAGTTTTGTGCTATGGTCCCAAATTTTTTATTTCCGAATGATTAGAGTTGGTCCAGTTGGATACTTTTTTAGGAGCACAGATAATGGAGGTAAATTAGAATCTTATTCGGCTGTATAATTTAGTATTATTGCTTCCAGACTTCTTAACACTCATCTAAATTAAGATTTTATTATAGATAGCATGACTTCACAATTTGGATCAAGCTGTAGTTCCTTCATTCTACCGGGCCAGGTAGAAATCTGTGAAGTAATTCCACCACTACTCAAAAAATATATAAGAGGTTAGATTATTAAGGACTATTATTGATCAAACGATATGGACTTAGATGTAAAATTTAATGTAGGGGCCTCAACATAATATTTTATTTAGACAGAAAAGTTCAAAATAGGATAATTGGTCCGACTTATCTGATCTAGAATATCTAGCAACTAGGGAAGAAAACAGAGTGGATAATATCCAATATTCGTATTCGATCTGTATTTGTAATTAAATAAATATTATAAATTTTCATATTTTTTTAATAATATTTATATATTTTGTAATAAATATCCGATTCGATCTGTAGTTGTATTAAAAAATAAAATAAAACATATATTGATTCATATTTACAACTATCCGCTCCTTTTGTTTTCACCCCCTACTAGCAACTGATATCGATATGTCTTCGAGCGAAGGACCCAATAAAAAAAAATTTGGAGATGGGCACTATTTCTGGAATTATGTCTTGACGATGCTTCTATATTTAATACTGGAAGATTAGTGAACATCATAATTAATTATTTGATTGCAATCTCCGTGGATATAAATTAGTACCAAGAATTTGATGCTCGCTATTTCTCCTTTTTTTTTTTTTTTGAAAACTTGGTTGGTACTACCAAGATTATATTAATAAACTTGATTACAACACAACTACATCAATATTTTTTTGTTTACATCACTAAGTATACCATTTCAGCTATTCTGATTCACAACACTACAGCCCATCTTTCTGACCTTCCCACAGTAACGAGTCCAAAGAGTTGCATCCTCCTTTGCCAGAGTTGCCACCAGCCAAACTGGCTGTTTAACATTATGGAATATCATCTCATTCCTTGTCTCCACAAAGACCAAGCTATTCTGATGCTCGCTAGCTACAGAGGATGTCATCGTCATGCCGTGAGATCTTATACTCAAACAGCTCAAGATTTCGGAGAATATGACGAAGACTAAATCTTATCTAACGATAAATATATCATAATATTTTAACAAAAATGGATGGCTTTGGATCGCCAGGAATAACTAAAAAGTTGTTGATTTCTAAGTGAGTCCAATTATTTACAAATTTATGCCTTGTGCTTTTTGTTGGCTTCCACTATCTGATCCCACACCACTTACTTAAGATAGAGATCAATTTTGCAAAAAGCAATATTTTGTTTCCCTCCTAATCCTGATCTTATTATAATTTACAAAAAGTAAAAATTGGATGCTAATGACATCACTAAAAATGATCAAAGAGGGGGTGAATTTTACAAGCAATCTAAAAGATATAGTGGAGGTCAAAAGCAACTACAAGACAAGGACTCTAATTTTGTATTTCTGCTAATGCAGTTTCGAAATGATGAAATTGATTTCACTTTAGTCATCTACTTTGACAATTGTACACTGATAGCCGTTATGAGTACTTTAAAAAAAAAAAAAACTATTATATTTTTGTCATCTCTATATCGTGACAATTTATTTGAGATCCCACTTATTTTTCTTCTTAAATAGCACATTGTTTTTTTTTTTTTGAAGTTGACCAGGCAGTGGCTACCAGGAGAAATAGCACATTGTTAAACACTATATTTTCTCGATTACAGCTATTTACTATTTTAAATATACAATTCAAACAACATTATTACTAATTCAAATAACACTATTTTCATACTAATCTGAAAATCACTATTTTTTCTCTATTCTCATCTACTAATATCAAATTTCGCTATTCGAACTCCCATCCAAACATACTCTAAGATTATAATAATACATGTAATTAAATTTCATAAATTTTCACAACATTTCTTTGTATTTAGCTTAAAATCTAAATTTCAAATATCGATTCAAATAGTCGATCTCAATCTTCATCATAAAATATAGGTCAATGTGAAATTTTACTATTCTTCGAATTTATTTTGTACAACCTAGATGAATCTAGAATATGATGTATACAATAAATTTGTCATTTTAACTTTAAAATTAGTATATTAATGACGAAATGAAGTCATAACCTTTATATCCAAAAATTGTGAGAAGAATCTATTATGTTCGATACATGAAACGTAATACAATAAAAATATTTCCTTAAAATTTAGATGCATAGATGGATCAAATTCTGTTTGGATCAGAAAAAATTATCCCAATTCAAAGTGTCTTTTTGTCAGGGGCGGAACATAGTAGTGGGAAAAGGGTGCTAAGCACCCCCTATAGTTTGAAAATTTGTAGTTTAGTCCATTAAATTTTGTAATTTTTATATGCATTAATATCTTTTAGTCTCCTTTATAAAATGATATTACACTATATTTAATTTTTCAGCCCCCCAATCTCTATTTTCTAGTTCCGCCCCTGCTTTTTGTTCTGTTTTCAGGTTGTCTTGGATCTTTTGTGATCTCCACACACTAATAAGTAGTTTCTACTTGTCGTATTTTACGTAATATCTAATACAATATATTGAACAATTGTCTTAGACCACAAGGATCCAAGGTTATAGAAAAACATTGTCTCCATCTCTGCATCTAAATTTTAAGATACTCTTTCTTTTTTTTTTCTCAATTATTTTTATAATATGTTCAATAATTATAAAATTCTCGCACAAGTAGGTTGTTTGGGTTTATATAATGGAACGTTTACAAAGAAGTCCCCATATAATTTTTAATATTAAAAAGATACAAAACACAAGTTAATAGTCAAAGATTCAAAGCAGCAGCTGTCCCTATTTTTACTTGTTTTAATGTTCAGCATATAAGATTTAGATGCAACTCTCTATCATGCGAATGAATAAATCCATGGAAAGTTTTATTCAGAAAAAAAAAGTAAAAGAAAAAGAAATGGCACGGCAGCTATATATATCTGATTAGCCAGCCATCCTTTAAATACTGTAATTTTCATTGCCACGAAATTTTTTCCACTTAAGTACCAAAGAAAATAAAACTTTATAAAATAAGGTAAATTAAGCACAGAAGATAAATTGGATAGGAAAGTACAATTTAAAATAATAATTATTCGTTTAAAAATAATACTGGTGCCAAAATTCGTATTTTGGTACAATATTAACTGTTTAAAAATAGTTCATTTTTTATAAGTTAATTTTAACACATTTATTTTTCATCATTTTTGGAAGGTTTGATTTTATAATAAATTAATTACAAATTTATAGATTGGACATGCAAATGCGTCAAACCGTTAAAACCAAAGCTTATCGGATTAATCTCAATGACAAAGTCAAACCGTTAAAACCAATCTACTTCACAAATAATGCATTTACATGTAAAATTTAATACAAAGTCAATTGGTGAAAAGAAAATTTACAAGTTAATTTTAATACGTTCAATCTTTATTATTTTTTTTACTGCTAGCCTTTAAACTAAAGTAATTCAAAATTTATAAATTTGATATTTAAACACATCACTCGAAAAATAGATTGATTTTAATTTTTAAATTCGTAGTTTGATACTAATATAATAAGTTTTTTTAATTAAATTCACCGAGTCTTCGGTGAGCTTAGTTATGATTCAATAATTTAAAAGAAAATTGAAAGATAATAATAATATAAATAAGATATTATACGGAATCTTACTGCTGCGCTAATTTGTGTCCTTTCTCCTACTAGCAGTATACTCTTTCCAATTTCATACAAACTACAAAGACGTGTCTAACTTAGCCGACACGCTAGTTAGATACCTCTCTATCAAAGAAGGCCACGGGAGATTTGCGATCGAACCAAACGTGTCAACTTATTATTTGTTGTTCTATAGTGGTCCAATTACTAGTAGATGTAGTTTTCAAATTTCAACTTTAGCATGAGCTCAACTTATTCTCCTCGTGTGTATATTTAAAGAATTATTGCATTTTGTGGCAAATAAGATTATATCCAAATGATAAAGAAAATAACAAAAACCACTTGCCTTACCGTACTTTATCTATTGTCGGCAAACATTTTTTTTTTCTCTCGCTACAATTATGCATTCCTTTTCTTTTCCATGACGGATTTTTTTTTCAAAAGGACGGAGATGATCACCGAATCTATCTTTTGCACAAATTTCATATTTTATAATTGAACTTTGGTATTATCCTTTATATTATTTTAAATCTCATAAATAATCACTCTCTTTAGACCTCATTTCTAAGATAACATTCTCTTTCTCTCTTGATTCTACATCTTTGAACGGAGATGAGAATGAAAGAGAGGAGAGGAACCAGAGCCGAGCTGAGAGTGTGTATCATTGGTGCTTAAAGCGTAGTGTCTCTATCTCAATTGGAGCGTGATGATGAGTAGATCTGGTTGTCATCGGAGTTCGGTAGCAATCGAAAAAACAGATCAGGTCGTAGAACGAGATGGAAACTAAGGTATTAGAGTGATTAAAAGTGTATATAAGTAGGATTACAAGATTAGATTAGTTTTAAAAATTACAGTTATTTGATTTATTGATAATATATTTTTTAATTAATGAAATCGTTAGTAGACATATAAAATCACTAATCTTTAAAAAAAACATAAGAGCTATATTGTACCTTACACATCACACACATCCCTTTTAAATGAGAAGCCAGAAGCGTGACACGTGCGATCTGATCTTATAGATTAAAAAGATTAAGAGAACAAAAATCGAATTGATGAGTGTAGATAAGTTGATATAATTAGAAAGATAGATTTTTTTTAGTAGAGATATATTGAAATTCAAGTCACTCAATTATTTAATATCTTCAATGATTCTTCTAAGAATTTTGAACCAAAAAGATTGAAAATTTAATCTTATAAGTATTATAAAGAATAAGAGACTTGTACAATTTTATTTTTTGTTTGAATAATATAAAAAATAATATCAATAGACGCAACTTGAGACTATATAGCATAACGATTATATACCAGAATTCCCATAAACAGTAATTTTCCTAATAAATCTAGCATGCTAATTTTTGACAAATGAAATATTTAGGAAACATACCATTCAACTACGTTATCCGTGTTAGTTGACTATTGTGGGAGGGTACTTCTTAAAAGATTGGATTGGGATGGAGGTGTGTACTAGATTTGAATTCTTTCGAATGATTTGTAATTTTGTATTCTGGAAGATGCATAGTTGGTTCCGTAATCTTGGAACCTTTTGCGTC
Organism: Carex rostrata; assembly: GCF_964058835.1. Lineage (NCBI taxonomy): Eukaryota > Viridiplantae > Streptophyta > Magnoliopsida > Poales > Cyperaceae > Carex > Carex rostrata. The sequence continues at coordinate 1,388,442 of NC_135918.1, forward strand.
TTTGAAGTATTTACATCACAAAAAGGACGCCACAATTTAAGGATGTAACTATCAACAGCGAACTAATTTGATTTGAGTAGTGGATGGATATCACACATTAGGAATCAGGGCATGGTATTAATTATATAGTTTTTTAATAAAGCAAGAACTTTGTTACTTCAATAGATTACTTATCCTAATTAAGCACTAAATTTTGGATAAAATACACAAATCATAATATTACAACAACGAGAACCATTTTTAGTTTCGTAACAAAGTCAATACTTTTCGTATGAGAGATCGCTAGCCTTTACAATCACCAAAATTTAAACGAATCTGTCATTTCGGCAATCAAAATATTTGTTACAAGAACATAAAAAAAAAAAGTCTAATATGCTTAACAAAGATTAGGGTAATTTAGAGAAGATCTATGGAGCAAAAATTTGTATGGGACATAATTTCGAATGGATCCGGTCGTAGAGCGAGATAAGGATTAAGGAATTAGGGTGATTAAGAGAGGATTAGGATATTAGAGTAATTTAGAGGATTCTATGAAAATAAAAGAGTAAATTTAGAATTTACGGTCATTTGACCAATTGAAATATGTTATCAATCAATTGTTAATAGACAATTAAAGTCACTAACTTTCACGTTAGACTAAAGTAACGAAATAAAAGATTTAAACTGATGAAAATGTAAATGACACAAATAAAATACTAAACTCGAGCTTAGTTAAAATCCAAGACGTCAGATTTCCGCTCTCTTGTTTATTTTATATAAATTCCACAAGTACCGTTAAAATGTCTCATTATTTTTGTGTTACAATCATGCCTCACAACTTATTTCTGTTTTTAAAATTCAAGCCGCTCAATATGATCTTCATACTAAAATGTGTCTAGAGACCAAAATTTATATTTTTTTGAAAATACTTTTATTATTTTTAGATATGTACAAATCATTGTTTTAAAATGATTCAGAATCTTGTGAAAAACAATGATTTTGAACATATCTAAAAAAATAGTAAAAGGTTTCTTAAAAATATAAAAATTTGGTCTCCAAACACATTTTAATATGGAAATTAAATTAAGCAGTTTGAATCTATTGTTAGAATTTTGAAAATGAAACTAAGAATGTGACACATAATTGACACACCGAAACAATGAGACATTTCCCTACTCATATTCTATTATTGATAAAGAAATTTTGGGGCGCGCGAACAGATCTTCTTTCTTCAGTTTGAGGGAAGGATCTAACTAGCTTTTATTAAATAAAACTAGACAATTATATCAAAATATTATTTATTATTATTATTTTTTTTACATTTTTCTATTTGATGGAAGATTTGTTATGTTACTGCTGTTTCTTACATTTTGTTCTTTTATTAACCAATTTAATTTAAATTATATAGGTTACTGAGACATATACATAGCAAACCCATTATGATTAGATTTCAGCTTCCAGTCTTTCATCTTATGGCACGACAAAATAAACCCTTTGTTTATTTTATGTACTTGTTTATCAATTGCATCATCAGATTCATCGTCTTTGCCAGATTTTATTTCATTGTTATCTTCTTCTTTAGCTGTCTAAATGTAAAAGAGACAAAATGGAGATCTTTACCACAATTGCCAATTGCCAATTTGCAATTGATTCCCAAACCAACTATGCTACAAGTTACATGCATAATTGCCCCAACTTTTCTTTTCTTCTATCACTTTTTCTGTCAGAATTGTTTTTTTCTGTCAGAATTGTTTTTTTCTTCCAGTATTAACCCATCACAATTTACCTTCATGGACCTACACCCAAAAAACAAGAAAAAAAAGAAGGGAAAAATGATATTTCTAATTAGTCTAATCTAAACCTTCATGTTACCATCCTCATCCACACCAACATCCCCTACCTTTGCTACAAGTACCCCATTTTCCTCTATGTCATAACTCGCATGCACGCTGTAGAATGCATAAAACAATACCACGATAAAGCTGAACACTCCGAACCGCACATATGATGGCCCGTCGAGCGAACCAAGCAAGAAAACATTCAAAAATATCGATACTGCCGGGATCCATGGCATCAGAGGGACGCCCCAAAATTCTGGTTTTCGTGCCTGAGTCACAGAATAGTTAAATGTGCATAAGCAGGCAATGGCACTTGCACCAAAAACAGACAGGAGCAGCAGCCGGGCAATTGCAGCAGAAGGAGGCAAAAATCGCCAGGATAACGTGAAACAGAGTGCAAAAAAGGAGAAGGACAAGAGAAAGTAGAGCGTAGGATAGGGGCCTGATGAAGTGGTGCCTGGTTTATAGTAGCGGCGGTATATTAGTGCATTAGCAACCATGTAAAACACGAAGAGAGTGCCGATCGAGACTAGGTTTAGTAGCACTTCTAGGTCAGTGAAGAGTGCCAGAGCTGCTGTTATAACACCTGCATAAAAAAATTCAGCCAGAAAAATTAATTAATATATGAAAAAAAATCAAGAATAAAAGTAAATGCAGAAAAATTTGTTCCAATTTTTTTTTTATTGGAAGTTAAAAAATCAATAAATTCAGGGGGCTAATTAAGAAATTTGTCAATATCTCCTAATGATCATAGGCGAATAATTGTTAGATTGCATATAACAGTCACAGATAACTACTTTGATAACTACAGCTAATCTAAATAAGTGGGCCAAAATTTTCAGTTCTCTGAGGCAGATTCTCAGTAACAGAAAGTACTGCTAGCTATTATGCTGTTGATTCTTTTGCCTCCCTAATTAGATAAACTACGAATCCAACTTACTAGCTACACGCACAAATGCATAACAGCGAGATTCAGAAATCAGAATCTGCTAATCTAAGCCTCTTGCTACTTACTATGTGTCACTTTCCTAAGCACTTAGTTTTGGGAAATTTCCACATCGCTTCCGCAGTGAAATGGGATAGGGACGTTTTGGCGACATGCTATGTTTTATGTTTCAACTATATTTTCATTTTGTTTGTACCCCAACAATAAATATTATTTACAGTTCTTGGTACTTTTTTCTAAACATTAGTACAAGTGCTAGATTTTTTTTTTTAAAATGAACAAGCTTTTAAATAACGTGATTAATCAACGATACAACCATTTTGAACAACTTTCCACCTTTTAACGAAATGTTTTTTTTAGAGACGCCATCATTAAATGCCTTAATTTTTTTTTAATCTGCAAAAGAAAAATATGTGCGTACCAAGGCAGGCGGAAGCATTAACAGGTGTAGCGGTTACGGGATGGACCTTGGCAAGCCATGTCGGTATGACCCCTGATCGTCCGATCACACACAAGTATCGTGCTTGACCCAACATTGCTACCAAAAGTGATGTTAGTATACCAAAACTTGCCCCGGCGCCAATCACATTTGATACCCAGCCCCAATCATCTGTCCCCGTGAATGCCCCAGAAAATGGTGATTCAATGTCAATCTGCAAATAGCGAATAAGATTGTTAAATGTTGTCTTAAATATGCAGATAACTTATTTAATTAAAAGCTGTATAAGATTATATAACGAATGAGTAAACAGGGATAATAAAGAGATGCTATGTTGAAAAGGATATCCAGGAGACTAAGACCCAAAGTTCATTTTGGCTTAGTGAAAAATAATAAAAGCGAAATTTTTGGCAAAGAAAAAGTAATTTAGTTCAAATAATAATTTTCATAAGGTAAATTTGAAAAGATGACGCATTTTAAATCTTTGTGTATCACAGCAGTACCACCAATCACAATCAAGCATGGTTGCTGATTGGGATCGACGGGACGATTAAGATTGATATAAATCATTAAAAAGTGCCTTGTCTCTCACATATTTTACGAATCTGTGTTGTGGGTCATTTATTGATCCAAAATTAACCCATTACACAGAACAAGAGAAATGTTAAGAGCGACAGGGGGCAACAATAGAATATGGTTCACCACCGAGAGCCCCCCTGGGCCCGGCCCCTTGTCATTTGTCTCTTAACTCAGCTAAAATCTTCATTGTACAATTCAATAGAATTCCATAATAATCATCGCACATGTACTTTCAAGAGGGCAAGTATTTGACCCCATTCTAGATTAATTGAACCCGATTGATTTCAGAACCTTTTCACTTCCAGCTTTCCATCCGTTTTTTAGGCTGAGGCTCAGCAGATTAGTTGGCCTGAGAGGCTAAAAAGCCCAAAAGTGGAACCACAAAAAGGAGCTCACTTTCAAACAAAAATAAAAAAAATAAAAAACGACTCACGCAAGACTGGCTTGCTTTCAAATCAACATTTTTGCCTAAAGCTCCCTAAGAGAACTTTTATTGGATCTTTAATTTACTAGGTTATATTATTGGTATCATTTAAAACTGCCTATTAAAAGAACCCAAAAGTATTTGGTTGCCTATTACTGGACACTTAAATTTATTTGAAGCTTTCAAATTAAACAATAATTTATCGGGTTAAGATATACTAACATATATTTTATGAGAGATCCCAAGACATGTCCTAACGTCTAGATATCTCCAAATAATAATAAAAAAAAGATTAAATGAACCCCATGCAAATTTGTTCTATTTGTGTGGTCTACAGTGAACGGGTGTAGGCGGTGTACCATATTCCGACTAGCCACTATATGATCTTATTCTTTTATTGCACATATATCTTTTTATCCAACACAAACGACATAATTCCACCAAATTCAGGGCGGTATCGTTGGCAGTAACAACCTTATTATATGTTGACACATCTTTAATTTACTCCTAATATTACATAGTATACCATATTTTTACCGAGGTCTAATTTGACTGGTAAATAATAATATATGTCTATAAAGAAGTAGGAATTACCGCATCATAAGGAAGAAGCAAGCACATAGAGGCAGCCATGAGACAATACAATATAGTAACCAACACGACTGATCCCGAGATCCCTATTGGTATATCCCGTGCTGGCTCCTTCACCTCTTCAGCCATTGTAGATACCGCATCATATCCAATGTAACTTAGATAAACCATTGCAGCTCCATTGAATACCCCGGCTATGTTGTACGGGAAAAAACCACTCGCTGATTTTTCTGGATGTGCGGGGTGGGTGAGATTCTTAACATTTCCTCTCCAAAATCCCATTGTTATTATAAATAGGATGAATGCAATGTGGATTACCGTTAATACCATGTTTAGAACAGAGCTCTCCTTTGTGCTGATGAAAAGAAGAAGAAAAAAAAAACTTAGGCAACGAAGTAAAGTTGCAGATACATATGTTACAATATTTTTATGAAGTTATTGGACATGTAAGAAAAAAAATGAGCCTTGATTTTGGATTACTGGATAAGGCATCTAGGCTCCATGAACTAGACATTGAGACAAAACAGAGACAGGGGAGAAACAGAGTACCAACTTGCTTCAATATTTAATATACCTCTTTACATGTCAGCAGAAGAGGAGAATAGGATATAAGAAACCAAATTCTTTTAAGTTTATAGAAGATGTACATGGATCAAAATAAATTTATAGATGTATTTTTATCAATTTGAAAGAATATGCATTAAAATTGGAGTCATCTCAAAACTGCACTTATCGAAAGTCCGAAAGATAAAATTATTATTTCTTTGATGGATGGCTACCTAATGTTGAAAATATATTTATACTCTTTATACTTGGTAAAACACTATATTAAATAAAACAATAAGTGTGCTTTCAATATGATGTATATTTTTTTCTATTTGACCTTATAATATTAACAATATGAGCATTTATAATCGTATGTTTACTAATTTATTACATACATTGTACTCTCAAATAGAAACAGAGTACCAATTGCTTCACATGCACATGTCAGTCAGCATAAACCGAGAAACACGGCTTTATTGTTTCTCTCAAAAATATAGTAACTAATTTATTTTGTTCTTTTACCTGTAGCAAATGCAAATTGATACAATTACGATCACTGCGACAGCAACCAAATCTATTTGGTTGAACCCAGCTGGAAAACCCGAGATAGTGATGCGCCACTTGTCAGGGCTCGACACACCAACGGCAGTACCGAGGTACGCCGTAAAACTTCGCGCCACAGCAGCGTTTGAGAAAACATACTCCATTATCAGATTTGCCCCCGTTAAAAATGCAGCGAATTCCCCTAAAAATATACATACATTAAATTGCAAGACTGTTAGCAACTTAGCATTGGCTTAATCAGTTCGTTTAATTTTGCAATCATAAATTGACGAACAAAGGGGACCCATAAAAAGTGCCATTGACTGTACCACGACGAAATTATTAAAAGAGAAAGGTCTCGATCATAAATGTAGAAATAATAAATTTCCAGGAAATAACGGATTCTTTTTGTTCCAGGTGGTACCTCTCTCTCTCTCTCCATCGCTCTCTCCCTCCAAACAACAATAGCAAAATGAACCACATTGCAAATCAGAATTCACTTTGCATTACAAATTTACAATCAAGCTAAACTATCAGAAGTAAGAAAGCACAGTATTTCTTTCTACAAAAAGTAATATTTTTCTCAAAGAGGAAGAGAACTTCAATTTTCTTTCTTTTATTAGGAGTCGTTCAACTAAACCCAGAACAAATCGAACATAAACAAACAATTTGATCTGACAAAATAAGGTTCCGAAAATAATAAAAGAGAGGATTAATTTCCATAATGCAATCGAAACGAAATTGAGGTTCCCGAGTAATAGTCCCTGTGGAACTTAATATTTGTTTATTCTGAAATAGGTGGCAATAAATATTTGTTGATTTCTTTCTCAAAACAAGGCAAAATTGTCTAAACCAAGAAGGGAAAAACAAATAAGAAAAAACCATCACCAAAAGGCAAATTCCAATCGATTCAAAAGTACCAAAATATACAATCACAATCAGATAGCACAACATGCATCAAAACCATCCTTAATTGAAAAAACTTACCAAAGGTAACACGGAGATAGCTAAACGCACCACCGGCAACCGGCATGTCAACAGCAAACTCGGTGTAACAAAACGCAGATAGTAATGCACAGAATCCAGCAATGGCGTACGAGAGTATGACAGCTGGGCCGGCATAGAGCTGGGCAGCTCGTCCTGTGGCAACAAACACACCGGCCCCCACCATCCCCCCGAGGCCAAGCCCGATGAGATCGTACCATCTCAGAGAACGGGCCATGTCTCGCCCCGACCGAGCCCGTACCCGGCTCATCTCCTCATATGTCGTAGTAACCGATGTTGCGCGGTGAGATAGCCTTGTCGGGAGTTGTGTGAGTGCTCGACAGTATGATCTCAGGCTTGAGAAAGATGAGACTTTGTTGGTGTCGGTTCTAGTGTTGGATTCTCCGGAGAGATTCATTTTCTTCTCCATGGATATTTCCTCGTTTTTTTTTTTTCTATGAATTCCCCCCTCCCTCTTCTCTCTCTATCTCTCTAGATAATGGTGTGAGAAGTGAAGGGCCGCAGAGGAAAGGGCAGGTGAGATTTAAAGGAGCTATAAAGTGTAAGATAACGGAGGGGGAAGTAAGACGGGGAATAAAAAAAATTGAGAAAGTGACAACAATCAACAAATATGATAATAATAACTTCTTTAGTTGGTTGCATTTGACAATTAATTTCTACGTGCCATTACTTTTGACACCCGAGGTTAAACCGCTGAAATTTGCATTGATGACTTTTATGAAATTGTATATTTGTAACTGCCATTCAAGCATTATCAATAAATATGTGATGCCTCCGGAAGTATCTCTGGCTCTCTGCCATCAATGTTGGGTGGGTCCACTGTCATCGATAGTGGTTACAATCGGAGATAAATTTGAGTGCATATCCTCTGAGATATCTCAAGCTTTGCGTGACTTTATGGAAAATCTCAACTGTTTAAATACGTTCTGCAAGAATCTCAAAGCACACATAATACTGACCCCCTACATCACTCCCGAATAGGCACCGGACACATCGGTCACGCAAAAGTTGAGATATCTCAGAGGATACGCACTGATAAATTTGGGGGCCATCAAATCTAATTTTCAGCGATAATATTGATCTGGATTTTGTGTATATCTCGCGAGTAATAAAGTGGACGATCAGATAATAATTCTTATCCGAAATTTTCGGGAGAGATAATAAAGAGTATGACTAATATAACATCAGTGACATTTATGTCTATATAACACTAATTCTAAAATATATCAAATCGAGTTTAAATGATGAATTCAAATTGTTCAAACTAATTTACTTTATGAGTGATATGTTTACATGCAAACTTTTTATATTTTAGAGTTATTTTAGTATCAAATCAAGCGGCAAAAAAATTAAAAAATAAATGTATTAAAATTAATTTAAAAACTCACACATTTGACCGCTTAACTTGATATCAAATAAACTCAAAAACTTATAAATTTTACATGTAAACGCACAACTAATGAAGTAGATCGGTTTGAACGCTTTGGATTCACCATTTAAACTCGATTTGATAGGTTTTGGAGTTAGTGTTATATAGACTGAAATAACACTGATGTTATATTAGCCATACTCGATAATAAATCTTCTATAATTATGAAGCAAAGTTATGTGTAATATTCTCATAAAAAAAGTTTAGTGAGTACAACTTCAAAAACCTGTCAGATTAATTTCAAATAACAAATTCAAAATATTAAAATCCATCTACTTTATTAGTAAAGTTAGTAATGCATGTATATGCAAAATTTTACAAGTTTTGAATTCATTTAGTACAAGATATGTGATCAAAAAAATGACAAAAAATGAATGCATAAATAACTTATGAAATAACTTATTAAAGTTTCATTTTTTTTTACTAGACCTTCTACTAAGTGAATTCAAATTTTAAAATTTTGTATATACATGCATCATTTATGAAGTAGATGAAATTCAACAGTTTAGATTTGTCGATTGAAGCTAGTCTAATAGACTTTTGAAGCTGTGTTCATTAAATCTTCTTCGTGAACACATCACATTCTAATTTTGTTCATAATTATGCATGACATGAGAATGAAATAAAGAGATAGACATGAAAATAAAACAGAGAGAAGAAAAAATTACTTATCCTTTCACTTCATTCTTATCCTATAATTTTTTTTGCGAGAAACATAATTTTATCAATCTCTTCTAGCGTTTTCTAGGGAAAAATAAGAAAAGAGGATAAGAGTATTTTTTTTCTATAGTTATTAGATAGGAAGGGAAGAATTTGGGATTTTTGTGTGGTTATTAATATTGGACTATAAAATTTATTTTTTAGTAACTGTTAGAGATTCAGTCACTTAAATATTTAATATCTACAAAACGCTTTTTTATTCGAATTTCAAATTTATGACTTTTCACATAAAGGGTGCATATTTGTTGTTATTCTTAGTAGAATAATAGCCCGATTTTTTTTATAAATATCCAAAATAATAATTAAATTTCAAAAAATAATCAAAGTTGGGCGGGATTTCGAAATCTACCCAAACCGAAAATTTTTTTTCCGGTGATTCAGTCTAAAATCGGAAAAAAAAATTCCGGTGATTCAGTCTAAAACCGGAAAAATTTATTCCGGTTTTAGAATTCAAAAAGCAGGGTCTAAAAAAAAAAGAGAGAAACTGTAATAAATTTTTCCGGTTTCAACATTTTTCTCTTTTTTCATATTTTTTTATTTAAATAGAAATATTTATAATTTATTTATTTTTTGTATTGAAATATTATAAATATTTAATATATTTTTTTAAAAATAGATGGAATACTATATAATTTGATTTATTAGAAAGACTGCTACAAATAACTCGGATCAACATTTTTCATGCTGGATTTTTTGCGGGCTATAAGAAAAATTAATATATTTATTTATTTTTTATTGGAAAAAATAAAAATATTTGGATTCTCAGTTATTGATCCCGGTTCAAAAGTCACTTCTAAGTAAATACAGAAAATATTGTCTATTTCTAGTACATTTAATTTCTAAAAAGTGATATATATTTTTGAAAAAAAACAAAATTTTTAAGTTATTTAATGATTGTTATTAAAAAGAACTCTCAAAATAAATACAACATTTTATAAATTAAATGTACTAGAAAGATCACAATTTTTTTGTATTACCTAGAAGTGACTTTTAAACCGGAATCAGTAACTCAGAATCCAAGTATTTTTATTTTTTCTCAATAACTCATATAGAAATATATTAATTTTTCTTACAGCCGCAAAAAATCCGGCATGAAAAATGTTGATCCGGGTTATTTGTGGCAGTCTTTTTAATAAATCAAATTATATAGTATTCCATCTATTTTTAAAGAAATATATTAAATATTTCTAATATTTCAATAGAAAAAATAAATAAATTATAAATATTTATATTTAAAAAAAAAATCTGAAAAAAGAAAAAAAAATGTTGAAACCGGAAAATTCTTTTACGGTTTCTATTTTTTTTTAATGCTGCCTTTTGAATTCTAAAACCGGAATAAATTTTTCCGGTTTTAGACTGAATTATCGGAATTTTTTTTTCCGATTTGGATAGATTTTGAAATCCCGCATAACTTTGGTTATTTTTTAAATTTTAATTATTTTTTTAGATATTTATAAAAAAAATCGGAATAATAGCGGTATGTGATTCTCTTTTTGTCTCTACCCTCTCTTTAATAAGGAGGAGAGAGATAGAGAAAAAGGAAAATAGATAATTAATTGCAGTCGATTTTGTTCCGTACATAAAAGATATTGTCTTTGCGTAACGTTGTTCTCATTCTGAATTCTTATTTTTCTTATCGAACACAGTAAATTAGTTGAATTATTTTGGTTTTTTAATAATCACGTGAAATATCTTTGATATTTACCCTTGTTAAGAAAGCCTCATTTATATGTTAAAAAGCCAAAAATAAAACACGATATTTAATCTCTCAAAATTTGGTGATATGAATTTTGTAGTAAGAGTATGTATAGACTTATTATCATACGATTCGAACTAAATTAATCATATTAAAAGAATAAAATTGCATATCATAATATATTGATATGTATGTTATTCAAGGCATTGGAATTCTTTAAATGAAAATACTTCAGTACACTAAGTTGTTGGATGGTTATGTTAATTTATATTAATTTAGTTAGATGGTTATGCTATGTTATTGAATTTTCTTATAAAATCAGTCACCAAAATACAAGAATAATTATTATTGTAATTCAAATAGCTTAGTAAAAAAATAATTGTCAAAAAATTAAACTAATTTTTAAAGCAAAGTAAATATTTTCTGCTCACTCTTGTCTGATCAGACGATTCAAATTAATTATTAACTTTTCCCTTATAAAATATGGTGTAGTAGGACATTATTATTTTTTTAAATATGAACACAGAAGTGTTGCGTTCACAAAAATTTCATAGTAGAATATAGGATTAGAGATTCCAATTTAACCAACTACATCATCCCGATTTTTTTATTTATGTCCAAAAAATAAATCAAATTACAAAAATTAACCACTTCGGCGTTGAATTTCAAAAACTACCCAATCCGGTTACCCAGTAACCGGAATTTTTTTTTTCGGTTACCCAATTCCCGGATTAGTGAAATGGGTCCGGTTATTGGTTAACCGGAAATGGGCAAAAAATTTGGTATGGTATATGTCCGGTTAATGGTGCACCGGTTTTGTGTTTTTTTTTTTAAAACAGAAATTTTTATTTTTGTATTAAAATATTAGAAATGTTGAATATATTTCTTTGAAAATAGATGGAATATAATATAATTTGATTTATTAGAAAGACTGCAACAAATAACCCGGATCAATATTTTTCAGGTCGGATTTTTCACGGCTGTAAGAAAAATTAATATATTTCTTTATGTGTTATTGGAAAAAAATAAAAATGCTTAGATTCCGAGTTATTGATATCGGTTCAAAAGTCACTTCTAGGTAATCCAGAAAATATTATGATCTCTCTAGTATATTTAATTTATTAAAAGTTGTATCTATTTTGAGAATTATTTTTGAATAACAATCTTTAGTGAGACTATGATACTATGCATAGAGTGGATTGATATGTAGTTCTGTACTATTATAATATACTTGTAGACTAAATTTTACATACTTTTAGAATTTTATTATTATTTTAGGTAGGTAGAAATCACTAGTACTTTTAAATATTCTAAAATTGTTAAATTAAATGATTTTTGTTTATCTATCTAAAACAATAGTAAAAAAGTTGCAAAACATGTAAATGCTAATTTACAAGTACATTTTCATATAGAGATCGTGCTCCTACGGTTCAGATATTGACTATTTGAATTTTAAAAATAAAGATGTTAATAATAGTACTGATACACCATATTTTCATAGTATTCAACTTTTGTTGATATTAACAAAAAAGTAATTTATATAATACTTTTCCCACGGATACACAAAGACCAGCGTAGTAATTAGTATAGGAACATGCAAACAATCTGATTTTTAGCCATCAATCTAAAAAAAAAATCAGATTCTTAGTCGAGCTAGATCTGCTAAATGATTCAAATGAAAGGTGGCAATTACGGGTATGGATCATTAGGCATGGTGAGGCATACAGGGGTAGGCCCTCTGCCCCCATAGATAAGTAGGCCCTTGTTAGTTCACAAAATATTGGTTAATGGTTACGAGCTCTTTGAGGTGGGTCCATATCGGAGGTTGGATGCGGCTTAAATTTGGATGGTAACTGCCTAACTGCCAACTGGTAACATGGAGAGTTAATTTGACCTTTTACACCCTGTTTGGATGGAGAGTAGAGGAAGGAAGGGGAGGTGAAAAAATAGAAGGGAATGTAATGGAATAGAAAGGAAGATTGACATGTTTAATCTCTTCGTGTTTGGATGATTAATGAGAGAAAATAAATTTAACTTTTTTTTCCGTCTCATTTCTTGTTTGGTTGATTAAAATTTAAAAAGTTAATGAGAAATTTGGTGGTTGTGTTTGTGATAAAAAAACTTGTATGAGAATTATATTGATAAGATATAGAGCTGGACATTTGTGTTATTTTTTCTAAAAATATTTGCAACAAAATTTTTTTTCCATCCGTTACACCCCAAATTGGAAGGAAAACCGATTCTATTAATTACAATGATACAAGGTTAAACCTTTCACCTCCTGTACCCTTCTCCCCCGATATAATTTTGTCAACCAAACACGATTCGATGGAAAGTTTTATTTTCTTTCCATTCCCTCCCTTCCTCTACTCTCCATCCAAATATATGGGTACATTTGGATGGCAGTTAGAATAGCTAGAATAGTGAAATTTAAGAATAGCAAATGAGAATAGAAAATAAATAGTGATTTTCAGATAAGTATAAAAATGGTGCTATTCGGATTAGTAAAAAATATTGTTTGGATTGTAAATTTAGAATAGTGAATAGCTGCAACTAATAAAGAATAGGGTTAATAAGGTGCTAATTAAGAAGAAATATAGACAAGTGGGATCTTAAATGAATTGTCACAACGTGGAGGTAACAAAAGTGGTGTCAATTTTATAATTTCAGAACTGTGTTAGCGGAAATCCGAGAAGGAAGTATTTTTTTCTCTCTTCACAATTTCAAATAGTAGCTATTCCAACATTTACAAGGAATAAAAAATAGCAGTTATTCTAACTATTCCAAATAGCAAAAATGTTGTTTGGATGCACATTGCTATTCTGAATATTCCCTATTCTAGAATAGCCCTCTATTCTAGCTATTCTCATTTCATCCAAACATACTCTGTAGGTTTTAACAGAAAACATTAGAGTGGGAAAAATGGCACGGCACATGTTACTGTTCCGTGCTGTGACTCGTGTGTTGCGTGACGTGACCACCCCTTGACATTTTGATCACGGCACGTAATCACGCGAGTCACGTGTAATTAGGACCGTTGGTCTTAATCAAACGGTGAATCTTGAATAAACTAACTTAAATTATGAAAAAATAGTTAAACATGAGAAATGTGACCAGTTAAGTTTAGACACGGCACGCGAGTCACGCCGTGACTCGCATGCCATGAACCCGTGACCACCCCTTGATATTTTGATCACGGCACGGCCAGGTCACTATTTACTTGATCACGGCACAGTACGGCACGAGATCAAAGTTACAGCGTGTTAGTCACGACAAGGCATGTTTTTGTTTATATTTTAACGGAAGCTAGACGACGCTTTGGATGAATTTACAGCGTGTTGCGTGACGTGACCACCCCTCTGTCCATTGTGGTACAAAACGGAGGTGTCCAGTTATACCTCAATTTACTATGTTCATATTCATTTGAATTTTAGTAACTTCAGCGAAAGATTGATTTCAGTCATCTAATTAAAGTAGAATCGAATAGATGAAAAAAAACAAATAAGGATGTTCAGACAACAACCAAATATTTTATGTTTTGGCGATTCTATTATATTTAGCTCATTATTTGAAGAGTTTGACTGTATAACAACTTGCACTGAAGAACTAGCATTTGATCTAGTGGTAAAGGCACATGGTCTCTATATGTGAGATTATTGGTTCGAAATCTAGATAGGAGGAAATTATTTATTATATTACAAAGGTATTAAATAGTTGGGTAGTTTGACCTCTAACCTTTATTAAAAAAAAAAAAAAAACTACTTGCACAGATGAACTAGCTTTTGGTTCAGTGACAAAATCACATTTCCTCTGTAAACGGTTATGGATTCAAAATTCTAATTGAGAAATTATTTGTTATAATAATATAGTTTTGAAAAGGATATTGGGTAATTTGAGCTCAGATCCTCTCACTTTAAAAACAAAACAATTTACATTGATTGAAATGATTTTTATCTTACTTATCCAAATTAATTCATGTTAAGGACATATTGTTTACCAGTTACCAATTAATAATATTCATAACTTATGACATTGGTCATACTTGTCTATAAATTTTCAATATGATGCGCTAGTGAATACATTCTTCATCTTCATTTATCATGATAATTATGTAAAACTTTTTTATCCTCTTAACTTTTTTAATCACGTATATTATGAGCATTGCTTTGTGAATTATCCAATGTAATTATTTAAAATTTTATCCAGCTACATCATGTGTGATTGTACGTTATCCATAATAGAAGTCTTTTGACATCGTAAGTCATAACCACATATAAATTTAGTATGAATATATATATATATAGAGGAGGGATCAAGTTACAACACTTGAAAGTTACAACAAAGTTACAACATCATTTTTTTTCATTTTCAAAGTCCAAATCGTCGATCCAAACCGTTAGATATTCAATCTATATTAAAATGTGCTTGCAGACCAAATTTTACATTTTTTGAAATTTTTTTGCTATTTATTAAGATGGGTACAAAATCGCTGTTTTTATTAAAATTCTGCACCATTAAAAACAGCAATTTTGTACCCATCTTAATAAATAGCAAAAAAATTTCAAAAAATGTAAAATTTGGTCTGTAAGCACATTTTAATATAGATTGAATATCTAACGGTTTGGATCGACGATTTGGACTTTGAAAATGAAAAAAAATGATGTTGTAACTTTGTTGTAACTTTTAAGTGTTGTAACTTGATCCCTCCTCATATATATATTACTAAAATATTAATTCAACATAAAATTGTTTCATAATCATAATTGTCTTTGAATCGAGAGTAATACTATTAAAATTAAATATTCCAATATTCTAATCATTAGTTTTCTCATTTAAAACTTTGACTCCACGTACCTTTAAGCCAAAATTTAGTTAATGTTCATATTAAAACTTTAACCAGTTGAAACAATATTTTTTAACCAAACAATCGTCTTAATAATATCAAATCCAAAGTCTTAAACACTGCTTAATCTAGTAAATAATACAAATAAATAGATAATCACATATTACTAGTTTATGATGAAACGGGCATTAGCATGTCTTTTAAAAAAAAAAAAAATAGAGAATCGCTTCTAACTAGGGGTGTTCATCGGTTCGGTAAACTGAACCGAATTGGGCAAATCAAAGTTATAATTTGGTTTTAAAAATAGAACTGAACCGATATAGCATTACAATCGGACCAAACCGAACCAAAGTTTTATTTCGGTTTATTCGGTTTAAACCAAAATATATTAAATTTTTTATTTAAAGCAATTGATTTATAATAAACTGAAGCATATTAAGAAATAACCCGGGTATTAAGAAATAAATTGGGATATTAAGAAATAAACCGAAGTATTTAAAGCAATTGACTAAGAAATAAGCCGGATTATTAAGAAATAAACTGGGACGATCAGGATCAAATTCATAAAATAAAAAAGTTCGGTCAGTTAGATTTTGGTTTTGAAAATTTCCAAACCGAACCGAACCGAAGTTACAATTCAGTTTTAAAAAATAAACCGAACCAAATCATTAAACCAAAAAAACGAACAATTTGATCCAAACTAATTCGGTTCGGTTCAAAACCGAATAAACCGGACCCAATGAACACCCCTACTTCTAACAACGGTTGGCTAAGGCAACACTTCATATAAAAAATGAAAATTCAAAATAGGCCATATGATTTTACGAGTAATAGAAATAAACAAATGGTATGATTTTTTTTTTATAACTATAATGAAGTGCTATATAACAATTGGTAAAATGTTTGACCTTAACATCTCAAGATGTTCAAGGAGGACACAAGAATCTCAATTTAGTGTGAAATGGAGAGAAGGATGACATCATTTTGAGCCGCGTACAAAAATAAAATTTCCATGGGAAAGGTGCCTTTTGATTTATAAAGCACATAACAGCCTCCACTTGTTATATCCGAGAATTGTTATATCAATGGCTGATAAAAAAAATTGTGGAAACCACTTTAATAAGATTAGATTCTATATATTGAATGGGATTCAAATCCAAGTGCAAATGACATATTCATTCCTTCTTTCCTTTTCCTTTTCCTTTTCCCCATTTTTCGTCCATATCTTTTATTTAAGATACGGCAGGCTGGATCGCAGTACAACCAGCATTTTGTGAAAATCTCTTGTGATGTAAAAGCCTTAATTTCGTGCTAAAGTAAAAGAAAATATCAGTTTATATTTGATGCAAAAGCCTTAATGCCTCTTGTGTGATACTACTGTGCTATCCATGACATTAACAATAACAAAAAAAAAATTCTGCAAGTGATTTTTTATACCCCCCAAAAAAATAAAATATTACAAACATGCCCCCACAATTTTACTTTAAAATTGCCCAAATCGTCAAATATTCTGGCAGTTTTGTTTATTTTTTTAAATCTCAACATAAAAATACTAAACTAAATTTTAAAATAAAAATATTTACATAAATAACATTTGAACTAAAAAAATACAAATATAACAAAAAAAGCTCTAATCTACATTTAAATGAACAATGTCTAAGAACAAGTATCACACATTAAATCACATATTACTAGTTGCATGAATTACATTATAACTAAATAATGAAAATATAACAAAAAAAACCTCTAGATTTGAGACTTTATACACTTACATGAACAGTGTGTAAAAAAGAGTATGGTAAAAGGACTAGAATATAGAAAATCAGATCGAAAAAACTTAATCAGAAATTTCAACTCAAGTTTTGATGCGTTTTCCTTTGGTTTTTTGCAATTCTGACTGCGTTGTTTGAACGATGAATGCTATGGGTTCAAAATCAAAACCTCCTTCTCACAAGCTTTCCGAAAAATAGGTATATGTTGAAATTGGACACTCGAGCTATTAGATACGCATGTTTAAAGTTTCTTCATCAGAGAGTGCATTCTCAGTGAATATATTGTCTCTCTTGCCTTATCCCACACAGATCATACAATAAAATTGTGTATAATTATTGGAGTAATCATATACGTCTGCCGGAAAGAAGAATACTCCTCATTTTTTTTTAATTGAACTAATAAAATATTTGTGTTTTGTTTTGTCATTTAGTCAGATTTTTCTTTTATTGTGAGGTTGATATCAATAATTAAAAATTTAATTGATGAATTATTTTACTACTCAATTAATCAGTTTTTTTAAGAAAAAATCATAACCCCCAGAATTTCAGACGGTTCTGAAAAAAGATATGAATTGCCAGTATCTGGTTGTTTTGACATTTTTAAAAATTAACAAAATTAGGCGCATGTTTGTAATTTTTTTTCTATTTTTTTGGAGGATATAAAAAAAATTGGATGTGCTTATTAGGCAAAATGATAAAAATAGAGAAAAAAAGGAAATTAGGCATAGACTCGTATTACGAAATATCATGTAATTTTTGTTTCTAGAGTAATACAGTAGAAGAGGAAAATTTGAGAAAGCATGAAATAAACGAGTCAATTTTATTTTTTTGAAAAAGATCATTTTTTTTACCCTACCTCTTAATTTCATGGAATATAAAATTGTATTACGGTGAAATAAAGGAGGGACTAAACTGAAAATAGTAAGTTTATTGTCAAATATCTTGTCCAATTTTTTAACGTTTTCATAATTCCATTGCATTTTTTTCGATCACAATTACAGCATTCCCCCTCACACATCTCAGAGCAAATGAAACAGGAATTAAATGCATCTTACAATTAAATAATTATTATTCTAATTTATTCAAGCCCTTCATTAATCAGATGACACTAATATAGACAACACTGCAATTATGTTGAAATTTATTGTCCTAGTTATAAGAAATCAATCAAAAAAAATACTATGAGTTAATTGAATAAAATCAATTAAATAAGTTAATATAATTACGAGCAAAATCTAGATCACCCTTGTGATCGAGCTACGACTATCCTGAGAATAAAATAAAGTTCTCCCATGAAAACTTAATAGTTTATTCATTCTCTCAAGGATTCCATCAGAGCAGATAATCTCATCCTCTTTTTTATTACATGGCCCGGATTGGAAAAAAAAAAATCATTTTTTTAAATAATTGAACAGAAATGGGCCAAATGACATTCTTCAATCAAGTTTAATGTAGAATTTTTTATTCGATGGAAAGATAAATTCTACTTATTTTTCTTCGTGATGTTTTAGAGAAAAAGGAGAGGAGGTTCATACCATGTTACATGCCATATAAATAGACTAAATTTTTGCATGCTGCGTTAGAATTTCACTTATTAACAGATAACTTAATTAATTTTTCATTTTCAAATGGAAGAAGAGGCGAAAAGCAGCCACAGAACAATGCATAACAACATCATCACACAAATAGACATTTATTTTCTAGCCGAACATTTATTCAATAATATATATAAAGTAACTATGTGTACAACTCGTTCCATCTACTTTTTCATTGCCAAAGAGGGGAAGAAGAGAACAAGAGAAGGGAAGAAAAAGCGAACCACTAATATTGGAGAATAAAACCCCCAAAATGACGATGCCAAGAGCGATGACCAGATCCACGGAGCAGAAGAACCAAAAAATAGTTACCAAATTCGCTAGATGGATGCACTAGCTCGAATGATAACGGAGAAATGAGCAGTGGCCAAATCCACTAGACGGAAGTACCGAAAACGGTAATTATATCCACTAAACAAAAGCACTGACTCAAATGGAAAAGATGGATAGGAAGAAGGTATAGAGGATGGAGGAGGAGAAGAGAGATTAGGAGGGGGGGGGGGGGGGGGGGGGGGGGGGCCTGATCGCCATGGCGCTATTTTATTTCGCCTGTCCTAAACTGGTTGATTTAGTTCTCAGTCTGATTTGATTCAATGCCTGCTCAGCTGATAGGTGTCTGTCCTGATTCGGTAGATTTAGTTCCCAGTTTGGTTTGGATTTAGTGCCATCTCAGTTGTGACCTACGTACAGAGGACACTATCGATAGGCTCCTATCAAGCAAGAATGATCAATTTGCCTCTACATGATGCACATACCCCTATGCATTTTTGTTTTGTTTAGTTGTGTGTTTTTCACAAACACTAGTTGTCTAATATTATGTAACAGCTACTTTGTAACTTTTTTCTATGAATGAATTTTCAGAAAAAAAAAAAAAAAAAAATGAAAGCTGAAGCTCAATGACCAGGCAATTAGACAACCGATAAAACAATATTTGGAAGAGGTCGATACAACTAATACGACAATGCTTCGACCTCAACTGAGAAGAGGGAATAAACAAAACCTTCCGATGACATAAGCTCAACATGCTTTCGTATGCCTGGGAGCATTTTACTTGATAGAAAAGAAACATACAAAATTGTAAAAGCCCTTTTTATTTTGTTCAAGTAGCCACACTATCCAAACCATAAAAAACAAGCGGTCGTCTTTTTAGGAAAACTAACGGCCGTTGAAAAAATCACGTGGACGCCACCAGGACCGTTACTCCAAACTGACGCCAGCATCTGACGTGGCAAACTCTCTACACGTCAGCAACAGAGACGATGTGGCACTTTAAGAATGGGCGGTTGATGGATAAGCACGTAATAACGGCTCAGACGGATAAACCGCAGAGTTGCGGCTGACACCCCGTTCTGATAAACGAGCTCAAAAAGATCATATCTCCTTAGACTATGCGGGACCCACTTTCAGTCACCTAACGAAATGAACCATCCGTACGTCCATACACCGGGAGCATTCTTGTTCTTATCAACAGTATAAAGGGTCCCGCATCAGCTAGGCCTGGGTTTTTATAGGCTTCTTATTACGAGGCGCCGGGTAATATATAATGACTGTAATACCCTCAAATTGTGCTGAAATGTCCCTGCCGTTTCACCCTGATACTTTGACCTCCTTATCGCCGTGGCCACTCTTTTGACCGATGCATTAAATGCGGAGGCTAAGAAGAAACTACAGGGGCATTTTGGTAAAGTTGATACAAGGGAAGGGAACAATTAATTAACACTGGTAATGGCCACTGGGCCAGATTTATTATTCCCCACATGCCACATCTTATCCACTACCGCCCTAGCAAGTAGGACCGTCGTATCTAATGTGAATTTACTGTGTGTAATAAGATCATGTTCTGCCAAAAGTTTACCTTGAAAAGTGTTATTGGTACACCGAAGACTACAAATGAGTCCTCAAAATATCAGGTCACAGCTAAGTCGAGGCCCCCGTTGGATTATACAAACGGTAAGGATTAAGTCACGCAAAATTTGAGATATCTCAGAGGATACGGATTCCCCAGAGTGGACCCCGGAAGAGTGAACGTAGGGACAATTAACATGATTGGATTGGGCTTGGGCCCACGCGCTAAGGCACATTGGATGCTTTCCTCGTTCATTGCTGGAAAGGGCATACGGATTCTCTGTGAATCACGTTAACAACGCAATCAAAATATTCAAATTTGATATCCAAAATTCCAAATATATTTGGTGTTCTGACGATAATGGCAAGAAGTTCAAGTAGAGTGGAAAAAAATGTGCCATGTCCTACTGTGTAATGACTAATATGTTGTTATTTTAGTCTTGTGCCGTGCTGTGTCGTGATTAAGTTAATTTTTTACGTGTTGTATTGTGGTGTGTCGTGATCAAAATGTCAATGCGTATTTACGGTACCAAATAATTATGCCACGTGAGTCACGATGTTGTGCAGTGACCAAATATGACTCGTGTGACAATTTAATCATATTTAAGTTAGTTTATTCAAGATTTACCATTTGATTCAGATTTAATAGTCCTAATTACACATGACTCGCGTGACAATGTGTCGTGCTGTGCTGTGATTAGATATTCCGTGTCACGTGCCTTGTCGTACCAAAATTTCAAAAAATAATCACGACATGCGAATGATCACAATACGGAATACACAAGTCACGGTACATAACCGACATGAGTACCGTGACATTCCGTGACGAAGTCGACTTCGTCGTATCATTTTTTTTCCACTCTAAGTCCAAGGATCATGTGAGATAAGATTTGATTAAAATCGAGTTAAATTAATTTACAGAATTTTATATTTGTGAGCATGCTCGAAAATAATTGTGGGAATGTAATTAAATACATGTTGAATTGCTCCGTAAAAAGAGTTATACAGATTTTATTTTTCTTTCTAAAAATATAAATACACTGTTTTAATCAAAATTATTAATATAATTTAATAAAGTACGTTATACAATAACATAATAATACTTATTCATTTCAGTATTGTTGATGCTTCACTTACTTGATATAAAATACAAACTTATTATTTTTATATTTTTGTTATACTAAAAATAACACAAATACTTATTAATTATTTTTTATAAAATATTGGATTCATTTTAATAGAACAATGAAAAAAGATGTAATTAAAACTAAGTTAATATAGTTCTGACGAAATTCATAAACCAAAATTGAAAAGCGGAGATAGAACACCTAATTCAGTAACGCCTCTCATGGGAGAAAATTAGCGCCGATTTGATATATTTTTCTTTCCATCAATTTACACCGGAAGGGAAGGAATAATGGGAAAAAAAAAACACATTTCATGCAAGTTCGATCTGAATAGGTAATGCGATTTTTTTTTTCCATTAGCTTAAAATATCATGCACTCTTATAATAAAGTTTAGATATCCGGATAAAACTAACATATACAATAACTTGATCATGTAATGTGACATAACGTGACAAATCCATTATAACTTGTTCTCAGGTATCATCATGTAATGTGTTAAAAATAACTAAGGAAAAACACTTCATTTTTTTTATGGCACGTCAAATTTAGTCGGGCCGTGACGTAATGCTTTGTCACGGTATAGGTGTAGTGAACATAACATAATAGTCAGATTTAATTTTTCTTCATTCAGAATTTTAATTGTTCAATTTTAAATTGTACATTAAAAAAAATATATGTCAAAACGTGGCTGGGTTACTGGTTGCTCAATTCAAAAGACAACAAGTGTTAGAAATATAATAAGCCTGTCCAAATTATTAACTAGATTAAAATCATTAGGACCACTGCAGGCATTCCCAAGGATAATATTCCTTTTTTAAGATGTACCAAAATGCCATCATAGTACAATTAATTACTACTTAATCCAGAATTCCTAAAGGAACTACACTTGAGAACCATTCTCTCAAGTAACTGAGGTCAAACATATTAAATAAATTATACAAGCATATTAAATTAACAACACTTAATTCTAATTTATTAAGCTAGTTTTAATCTGATATATATGTACCACAAATATAATTTAAATCAGTTCTTAGTATCAATACACTTCATATAGTTTGAGTTTAGTACTATATAAAAAAAGGACTAATTTTCTAACAAATTTCCTATATATTTGTCAAACACCTACATTATAAATTTTCCCATAGGTTAAAAGCTATGGGGAAATTCACAAATTGATATTCTAATTTTCATATTCAAAAATTCTTATTCTCACAAAAATTCCAGTTACTGAACAGACCCTTAGTAGTTGTGCTTTAACCTGTTTCATGGCAACCCCTACATGCGTTGCTGAAGTGTACTTGGGAGTCCGCATCGTCTGCATTAACTCAAAAGAGCATCTTTTGAGTTAACATATCTTGACCGTCTGGTATTAAACAGAGTCAATCTGATCACAATCTATATTTCAGGAGCCCTTTAATATTTATGTGAATCTAGTCCGTATAGATCTTAAAATGATTGGACGGATCATATACATTAATAATAAAAAAAAGAGTTAATGCAGAGGATACAAATTATGTACTCGGACCCTTCAGTTGGGAGTTGGGACCGAGGCCGAAGCCCCAGATAAATGAATATTGATTACAAAATTTTGAATATTGATTTCGGTGATGGTGAAATGGCTCGAGGAAAAAGATAAGGGTGAAGAAAAAAAAAATCTTTTTTAAGTAAAAGTTCACTGTCAAATTATCAAATTATTTTATAAACGCAAGATTTTTTTTATTCGGGTTTCGAATCTATGACATTTCACACATAAGATATTGTCTTTGCTACTAGACTAAAGAATAGTTCTCAAAATTTAGAGTTTAGGGTTTATGATCAAACCATCCAACTATTTTATATCCAAACAAAATTTTCTTATGCAGATTCGAACCTACGACGTTCTATACATAAAGTATTGTTTTTGCCACTAGATTATAGACTCGTTCTCAAGATTTTTCTTGTTGAAAACTTTCTAAAAAGAATTACACGGTAAAGAGCATAAAGTAGATCGGTTTCAACTGTCTATATAAATTGATCATTTAAAGCTAATTCCACATATTTTGGGGTTAAGCTCACAAATAATAATAATAATAAGATTAAGAACGTCCTAATTATGCTGTTATTATTAGATATGAGCATTTAATATTTATTTTTTGCAAGCAAGAAATGTAGGTAACATGTGCAAGAGTAATTCACAAAACACATAAATCCATACAATGAGCCGACAAATGAAAATACAACACCTATTGATGTCGAATTGCAAAATATTTTGATTTTGACTGTGTTATTGAAATTGACCTAAATTACTCGAGACCCATGCAGCTTTTAATGTAGATGTAGAACAATTTCATATATAAGAGTAAAATTGTTCCTAATGTCTTTTTTTTTTTTTTTTTTTTTTAAGGTTAGAGACAAATTGTCACCAACGATATATTGAATAAGAAAAAGTTTTATGTACATAATTTCGGACTAAGTTAAAGCCACCTAGCCTGATAGAAAAAGAAAGATGTAAAATTAGCTAGAAAATATAGCCGCCAGGAGGATGCAGTATGCTCCTACCGGCTCCATTACCACGAATGAACTAAGCAAAACGCGACCAAGAAATGACATCCAGAGTTGTATCATTTATCAATTGTCTCACGGGCGCCTCTTGTTTGTGAAGTACCGTCTATTCCTTTCTCTTCATAGGGCCCAGGCGCCCGCCGCCCAGGCCACACTCCACATTCGCCTCTCTCTCGGGGGGGGGGGGGGGGGGGGTCGGTTGATTTGTCCTTTTTCCAAGCATCTGCTATGTCCTGACCACCTCCATGTGGTAAGTTGAAGTACGCACATAGCCCTCTCCAAAAATTCACCGCATAAACACATTCCCACAATATGTGATTTATAGTTTCCACTGACAAGAAGGATTTCTTGTGTAAGGATCTTTTCCTGTAACATTAACCATATGAAAATCTCGACCTTCATTGGAATTCGCAGTTTCCATAGCTAGTTATGATTTTCATCCACTATACCCGTGTGGTGCATGATCTTGTAGGCCGATCCACATGTATATTTGTCGGTTGATGTCCATCTACATTGCATTCTATTGTCTGGCTAGGCCGAGACCCTGTAGAAAGGGACTAGATGCGAGAGAGCCCTGATGAAGGAAGATGCGTCTGAGTTCTTTGTTCCTAATGTCGTCAAGTTCTTGATGAACTTAATTTCTAAACTTATTAAATTGGCTCAACAACTTAATTTCAAAATTTATTGAATTGGTTTCAAATAATGAATTCAAACTAATCTATCTTGCTAATAATTTGTTTTGATACAAAAAATTCAAATTAATTTAGTATAAATTAAGCAGTAAAAAAACTTATATATTAATTGTAATGCATTTATTTTTCATAATATTTTGATCGCTTGATATTTACACTAAATTAATTTGAAATGTTATTAAATTTGCAAGTAATTACATCATCGTAAAGTTGATTGGTTTCAACAATTTGGATTCATCACATGAAATAAATCTCTTTGGTTTTGGAGTTTTTTTTTTTTTTTTTTTTTTGAAATCATGGGTGGTTTTGGAGTTAAACTTATCAAATAATTCGGTGAACTTAAGAACACTCTATTTAGAGAATAACAGATAAATCTTTGGGGCACCACGGCTATAAATGATAATAAGCGCGTAGTTCCGAAACAATTCTCGTCTTTAAATGAATAATATCCTCACCTACTATCTTCTGCAATTTAAAAATACAAATATTTATAATATAATACGAATATCTATAATATTCGAGAGTGACATCATACTAATATTCTTGTTGTTTTAATTTTTTTTTTTTTTTTTTTGCCGTCCTCGGCTTTTCAAGCAAATAGAAAATCACACTTCACACGTCTGTTCCAAAACATAGTACAGGGATATACCATTGAGTGAGTCTATGGTACTATGCATATTACGATTTGGTACCGAGCTACGGCTCTATATTCGAGTTTTCAAATTCTAACGGTCGATCCGAACCGTTCATCTTGTTCTCCATATTAATATGTGTTTGGAGACCAAATTTTACATTTTTTGAAATTATTTTACTATTTTTTGAAATTGATTGAAAATCACTGTTTTTGGATGGTCCAGAATTTTCAGATCAAGTAATTTTCTAAATATCTAAAAAAATAGTAAATTTTTTTTAAAAAATGTAAAATTTGGTCTCCAAACACATATTAATATGGAGAACAAGATGAACGGTTCGGATCGACCGTTAGAATTTGAAAACTCGAATATAGAGCCGTAACACGGTGCCAAATCGTAATATGCATAGTACCATAGACTCACTCTATACCATTTCACAATGGGAGAGGGGGGCGTCCGACGTCCATCGGACCACTTTTGTGTTCGATGGGTTCGCTCACCGTCAGATCTGCTTTAGGATTCGTGTGAACGGATTTTAAAGCAGATGCGAAATTGCGGACGCGAATCCTAAAGCAGATCTGACGGTGAGCGAACCCATCGAACACAAAAGTGGTCCGATGGGCGTTGGACGCCCCCCTCTCCCTTTCACAATACCCAGCAAATAAAGGGACGAATTCCTCATCTGTTTGGAAGTGCCAAGAGCCCAAGAGCCATATTGACTTGAAAAAAAAAAGGAAAAATAAATAAAAACAAACTGTATTTCTTCCTGGTTCCAATCTTGTATATTGAGTATCATGTATTGGGCCACGCGGTACGCCACATTTAATGCAAGAATATTCTTTGTCGAGTCACTGACTGAAATATTTAGCTGCAACGCAATGAAATTCAAGGATCTAAATCATATTTAATCTACCCAATTGTTTCAGAGTCAATAGTATTTAAAAGAAGAACAGGTGTTAAATGTTAAATCTAGCAGGGACCAGAGACAAATCATATAATTCGGTCGGTAAACAGAGAATAACAAAAATACTTCGGACTTTTGTGCACTGTAGAAACATACATAATATCAAACAGCAGCAACGAAGCTTCCCAGCGTAGATTGTGTGTTGGCGGTACTGGTACATAATAGAACATCAAAACACGCAACACATGTAATCCAACCATGCTATAAATACGCATTTAATCTTTGTTCACAGAATCATAGCGCCAAGTACGACAATAAGATCTGATGTACCAACCGAAATAATGTCCATTTTCTTCTACTGTTTTCTCTGTTCGTTTTTTTTTTTAAAATTTTTTTTTTAGTCTTACCCTTCTACCAATTATATTATGGAACTCCGAACTATAGTGTTCGTATTTAGAAGAACTTGTGTTCTGAATATTAAAAAATTTATCAAATCATATATGACAAGTAATTTAAAAAAAATATAGATATTCACTCTTTATTGTTTAGTAGATTGCGTATCAAAAATCTGTAATTGAACTTTTAATTTTATTTTTGTTAATGACAATCTTTTGTTTACCTTCGCTAATTCAGTGAATGTTGAAAGGAAGTAAAGCATAAATAGCTTCAATAAAAAAAATGAGCACCTTTATATAACACTTTTTAATGGGTCTTTGAGTTGAGCAAATTAGAAACGTGTTAAAACGTAAGACATTTTGTTAGTTCTATTTTAGGAGGAATTCACGTAAACCCTTCTACATTTTTAAAATTACTAGTTTTCTCAAATAATTTCATATTATAACATATTTATTATTTTAAATTATGAAAACATTCATAATCATCTAATAAAATTTTAAATATATATCCAACATACCCAAAGACTTAAGTTAACCATAATTAATTTCTAAGACTTGAGTTAAAGTCTTGGCTAATATTCAATGGATTAAAAATTTAAAATATATATTTTTATTTTCTAACCTTTCTCTAAATTTGAAGAGGACCAAAAGTTTGCCTTAGCTGCCATTCCTTCATTTGAAGCGCATCAACTATTTCCCCTATTAACATTCAAAGTTCTTTTAGATTCAAGCATCGATCAGATCATTGAATTGTTTCAGATAACCTTGATCAACTGTGCCTTTAGGTTAACACAAAAATGATCAATTGGGGTTCTCCAAAGCGCCACAAATCCATGGCCCATTAAAAAAAAACTGATGTTAAAGTTGACCAAATTTCTTTCAGCATGGCATGCTCTAATTCACAGCCAGGGGCATTACGGAGAATTTCATATTTACGGCCCAATCATGGTCAATTGGGCCCCTACTTCGGTGAACTTTTCTCTTTGCTCTGGTTGCAATTGAAGATCTAATTGGGCCGGGCTGTTGTGGTCCTCCTCCTGGTTTTATATCTAATGAAGTTTACTTGCTTGAAAAAGACGTCACATAATGCCATTTAATTAGATTTCAATTATTGGGAGTGTTTCTGTTTTTATTCTCCAGCGGTCCAGCCCTTAATTTGGCAATTATTTATAATTGAACTGACCGTTAAGATAACTAATATTTGGGCTGACATCGTTCTCTTCCTTCTTTTTCTTTATTCACCTGAACAAAATCTAGTCATATCTTTTCTCCCCGCATAGGGGTATCAAGGAAGAAAGTTTTTCATATGCAAATTCAATAAAGATTAACGGTTGGGATCAGAATAACACGTACCTTATCTGTATTATATTCGATAAGACAGACATAAATATAATCCTTTTTTAAATTATCGATCAGGTAGTGATAAGGATTAAGTTTTTTTTTGTTAATATAACGGTAAGGATACGTATAGAGCCTATTTCTTATATGTTATTATGGAAAGTAATTATTAAAAATAAAAATTATAAAATTATATATACGTGTAGAGACTATTTATAAAAGTCTATCGAATTGGTTTCAAACAACAAATTCAATTCGTTGAAATTCATCTACTTCATGAGTAATGTATGTACATGCAAAATTTGAAAATTTTCGAATTCACTTAGTACAAGATCAACCGGTAAAAAAGTGATAAAAAATGAATACATAAAACAACTTATAAAATGGCTTATAAAAGATTCATTTTTTGACCACTTGACTTTGTACTAAAGTAATTCAAAACTCCAAAAACTTTTATGTACATGCATCACTAATAAAATAGATATATTTCAATAGTTTGAGTTCGTCATTTGAAACCAATTTGTTAGACTTTTAGAGTTGTGCTCACCAACAACTCTTAGGGAGCACATTACATCCTAGCTTTTTGCTTGATGATAAAATGATATGATATGGACATGTAGTTGTATTTATGGTCCATATATATTCAATAAACTCTTTTATTCGTTTACTCGACCGGTTGATCTATAATGTATTCCATAAAACAGATACCTGCAAAATTATTTTTCATTTAACATCTCAAATACGGATAAGAGTAAAATTTTCTTCGTTAACATAACATGTAAGATCGTAAAAGTATGAAAGTGCTTCCGCTCACCGCTGAGATATCATTTTCTACTTTTCCGTTTCCTCTCCATATTTTGACTATAAACCAACTGCTTCAGCAAATCAAAATTAAAATTAAAATGAATCAGGCATTTATGACTGCAAAGACAAATTTCCAACAAAATTAGAGGGATCATTTGTGGCACAGCGGGTAATCTTTGTAACTAGTTGCTATTCCTAGTTAGCTAGCAGCTGCGGTGGCAAAGAGGACTGCAGGCAAAGGAACCGAATCCTTTGCCCTCTTGGGGGGAGTAATTTTCTGTCTCCAGAATTACTGCGTGTGGGTCTAACGTGGACTCTCAGTTCAAAAATTAAAAGTGACCGGCTCCACACACATTGACCTCGATCCCTTGATCAAACTTATTTGTATAATGTATACATCTGCTTCTCTCTTTCTGGAACTTTTTTAATTGAACGCTTATTTCTTAAAACATAGGGATTGCCTCGGAAAAAGTTCGAGATCTACTTTTCTTTTCTTAATTCTTTGACCTTGGGGCACCCAATACCGTTACCATGAGCCCGTGACAAGTGCGAGTTGATGATATATATTATCAGAAAAATAAATCTGCTGTGATTCAAAAAAATCGCAGGAGTCTATTTTTTCAAATCGAACAGTTAATATTTTAAAATGCACGGTTCTAAAAAACAATTAAGTTTGATATACGAATCTCAAAACAAATAAACAGTTAACTGCAATTTTTTGGAATCGCAGCAGATTTATTTCCTATTATCAGTTCCCCGAGTCTTCATGTAAATTAAATTCTTTTGAGTAATGATTTCAATTTTCACATACTTTCTCCGCCAATGAACATTCACGTTTCATAATTCTATTTTTTTATTTGTTTTGTTTTTTTATGTACTTCTTATTATATCTTCATTACGTAACAAAAAACTATTTCTATGTCTTCATTCCTGTGGCATATAGCGGCCGGGCAGTGCCCGACGGAGACATGGGCAGGTGTACTTGGACTTAATTTTAGAATATAAATATCATCTATTATATTTTTATTTGCCAATTTTACATAAACAAATAAAATTATAAGGTTTGCATGTACTTGGAAAAAAATGAGTCTAAATTTATATATTAAAATTTCTCAAGAGTCAAGACACTTGATAAAAATTAGTATAAAATTTGATAATAATTATTTGCAATTATGCTTATATGACTAGTCATATGTGGATCTCTGGAGGCTACGGTGCATTTCCATACTCTGGTACAAATCGTAAATCATGTGTAACATTTTAATTGGGGTGACCTTCGAAAAAAAGTAAAATATAGTTGATATTGCGCGTTAAGGGTGTTAATTAATGTTGATCTCTTTGGGGCTGTTCGGCTTAAGGGCTGTTCGGCTCAACAGGATTAAGCCTCCTTAAGGCTTAAGGAGCATCCTTTAGCTTCCTTAGCCACTTAATCCTACCAAACACCGGTTTCTTAGTATGGATTAAGCCTACCTCTTTTAGCCTCCTTTTGCCCGGATCTTAATCCGCTGTCCATTCCTTAAGGCACCTTCCTCCCCTCCTTTAGCTTCCTTAATCCGTTGCCCCTTCCTTTAGCTTATCGAACACCGGTTCCTTAAACTTCCTTAGGACTTAATCCTAACTAGGATTAAGGGGTGTTGTCGAACAGCCCCTTTATTTTCAAGCTTTTGCAATGTTGAAACTATCATAATATATAACTTTGGAGTTTTAATCTGTACAATTTTATTACTTTGTAGGCAAAACATTTAAAGTGCAATAAATTTGACACATTGTGGCTAGGGACAGAGTGCCGAAGTCAGACTTCCATACTATCAAGTCAAACATGAATAGAGATCAATTATATAAAAAAATTCTTACTCTTAATAGGTGTCAATTTCTCAGTATCCATTATATTTTACTCTAAATTATATAGAATATTTTGAATAAGAAAATAGATATCAATTGACCTCCATTTAATACTAGAGAATCCGTCCCTTATTGTGGTGCAAAATAGAGAGAGAGAAAATGACTCATATAACTTTAATTCGAACTCTTTAGTTATGATAGTTTAAGAACATTTCCAATTTTTTTAACCTCTATTCTGTCTTTTCTTTTTTATTGCCACATTATTTGTTGAGGAAGAGAATTGTTATTACATTATTTATAAATTGAATTATATTTTCAAAAAAACATTTGCACCAAAAAAGAGTTAAATATTTATAATCTTTGAACCAAAATAATTATAATCATCTAAAATTAGTAAAGTGATTGCAATATAGTAGTCTCCTTACGGTTAGCAACAATATCTTAAAATTAGATTCACTCGGAGGCCATTATATTTTTTTTGGCAATTTAATATAGTTGAACCTACATAGTTTTGGTCTCCTTGTTGAAAAATAATTAATGTGAGTAAATGTTAAATCTGAATGAATTCAAAATAGATCCACCGAATAATTAGTGGACAATTTTTTTTACCAGGCATAATATTTCTAATGGTGGCTTTCAGAAAAATTAAAGGGTTTATTTGGAACTTCGCAGGGACTAGCTAGGAGCATTGGATAGTCAAAGATTTGTTTCCTTCCGTAACCTATGCATTTCCACAAAGAAATCAGACCCTTCATTTCCTTCCCTCTCATTCTCCTCATCTCTATCTCTCTCATATTTTTCCATTTTCATACCTCCTTTAGTCCCCTCAAATTTCTCCATCTATTCTTGAACTCAAACGCAAATTTAGAAAATGATTTATGTGATTATTCCAATGGAAAATGGGTGTATGATGAGAGATTTGTTGGTTGGTACACAGAGGATTGTCGATTCCTCGATCCAGGATTTCAGTGCAGGAAGAATGGCCGCAACGACACGCGATTTCTCCATTGGAGATGGAAGCCTCATGGCTGTGATCTTCTCCAGTATGTAGTTACACATATTCTATCCTTTTTTTTTGTGTTTTTCTTATTCACATAGATTTTTATAATTATGTAACTTATGTTGCACCATTAATTGAAGCTAGAAATGATCCGAAAAGAAGACAACATGACGAGCGCCCAAACAATATAAAATTTATGTTCTCTCTAACATTTTATATTGAAAACTAAATAAAAGAATAGAAAATCAAAATAAAGATATAAAGTTATCAACGTCATCGTATCCTGCACATGCTTGAGAAAAGATCTCACATACTTATTATTAATTAACGGATAGAACTTACAAATTACTCCGTTAATATTCGTGCGGAAGCAGATCTTGCGAGCGTAGCAGTATTACTAGTTCTGTAAGGAATCACAAGCCGAAGCCGGAAGCCCTGCGTTTTCCACGACCTAAGACCTTCAACTATTAACAGAGTATCTTGGTGCTTTGTTACTTTTCTCTCTTTCAGTTACTATTTCGTTTTTTATCTAATTGAGAGAGAGACAGATATGGATGGTTTATATAAAACCAATGCACCTTTTCATAATGGGATGACATCTATTCATAACGGGTCGGGTTTTGGATTTGGGTTTTCCATAACGGGCGTACCATTTAATAAATCCAATACTTATTTTGATGGGAAACATGAGGTTTATGAATAAATATATATTAATTTGGAGAATAAAAATTAATTTAGTATTAATTATTGTCTTAGTGATTGATTGTAGATTTGAAATTTATTGTCTGTATTGAAAATGAATTAAAAGAATTTTGATTTTGGGCTCATTATAAATAAAAAAAATCACTAATATGATTGATGTAACTTCAAATTAAAATTGTTATTATTATTCTGTTTTGGAAAATTCATTTTCTGTACTATCGTTACTATTCACTAATATTCGCCAAAATTTGCTTGGCAGTTACAATTACAACACTAATTAGTTGCTTTATACGAATTAGTAATCTTTAAATTTACGCATTGTCTAGTGAAATTTAACAGGGCATATAATATACCATCTTGACTTCCTGAAACATGAAACCAATTTGTAATATCACAAGGGTTTATGTAGGTATAGGAATAGTATTATGATATTCTCCTCATGCACTCTTTTCAATATATGATTTGTATACACAATTCAATCTTGCCTTAAATGATATATAAAAACAATAGTGAGTTGATCAGTTGACTTTACTCAGGTTCAATGCGAAAGAGATGCTAGAGCGAAGCAGAAACAAGAGAATAGTATTTGTTGGAGATTCAATTGGGAGAAATCAATGGGAATCCCTGATTTGTATGTTATCCACCAACGTGTCAAACCCATCAAATATCTACGAGCAATTTGGGAACCCCATAACCAAGCACAGAGGCTTCCTATCCATGGTTTTCAAGGACTACAACCTAACCGTGGAATACTATCGCGCACCTCAACTCGTGGTGATTGATCGGTTCAAGCCGCAAAATGCCTCTGTTGCTGGTTTGCGAGGAGCAATACGGGTCGATAAACTGCCGCACTTTGCTAACAGGTGGGCCGGTGCAGATTTACTGGTACTGAATACTGGTCATTGGTGGAACATAGACAAGACTTTGAAAATGTAAGTTTGAGGGGTAACAAGTAATAACCTCTCGTGCATTAAAATGACAGTTTATTTCTCAGAATCTTCAATTTGGGCTAAAAATTGAATTCTTGAGTTTTCTACAGGGGAAACTACTTTCAGGTGGGCCAAACTGTCAATCATACAATGGATATCAAAGAAGCATTCCAAAGATCTATGGAGACGATTAAATCTTGGGCCTTTAATAACCCAAAACTATCCAAGAGTTACATCTTTCTCCGGAGTTATGCCCCCATTCATTTCATGTAAGTTGGTATCTTTCAAGTAAAAATATTGTACGCCAAACAACAGGTAATTTTTCTAATTTGGATTTGTTGGCCTAAATTGTAGGAACGGTACATGGAAGCATCACGGGACTTGTGCATTAGAGTCAGATCCATATACTGACACAAATAGTTTCCGACCCGAATCATGGACCAACCCGATCATATCGAGCACTATAAAAGAGATGAGAAACCATGGTATGAGAGCTAGCATTTTGAATGTGACATACATGACAGAATTCCGAAAAGATGGTCATCCTTCGAAGCATCGCGAACCAGGAACCCCTCCTGACGGGCCTGAAGACTGTAGCCATTGGTGTTTGCCAGGCGTCCCCGATACATGGAATGAGATCTTGTATGCAAACCTCTTATCGTCTGAATATGAGAAGTCAAGAACTTCATGAATTCTTTTCACAGTGATTATTTTTTCTTTTTTGTAGTAATAATTGAAATCCTACTAATTAAATTTATGATTAAAAAAAAGAATTAAAATATAGGGGAAAAGAAAATAGAAAAAGAAAATACAGATAGTGTACTAAAGAAAAGTTAATAAATTTATTGTAGTGTTTAGTACTGCAAAATGTAGATTTTGTTAACATATTGTCAATTCGCGAATTTACTTGTTAGCTAGGGTGTTAATTTTTTTTTATCTTAAACAATGATTTTACCAAGTTTTTGTACATATCTTAGCAGTGTGGAAGATTAATATTTTCTCTTTATGCTTTTGTTGGTTGTAGATGCCTATTGCATTTACTGATTCCTGTGTAATTAATAAAGATCCTATTCCTATCCCACATGCAGTGGCGTTGCAAGGATTTGAGTCAGGGATAGGCAAAAGTTGAGTTCGGGTTCGAATAAACTGATAGGTTCGAGTTCGGACTTGAATAAACTGATAGGTTCGAGTTCAGGTTCGGGTTTGGATTCAGATTCCCGACAAAATTTAATGGATATTACTTTGTATGAACACAATTTATGAAATTTAAACAAGTATTCCTTGTAAAAATAGAATCCTAAAAACTTTAAAATTGTAACTAGCACAGACAAGGTTTTTTTTTATTTAAAATTGTACCATGAATAGTTGTATGTAACACTCTTATACCAGAGTAGATTTAAGTTAATTCTAGGGGTGAATTGGTTTTGAGTTATGTTTATCGGGTTTGGGTTTAGAGTGAATCGGTTTTGAGTTGGGGCCAATTAGATCGAGTTTGAATGAGAGTTAGAGGATATAAACAGGGGTAGACAGAGCTAATTCCATGGGTAGTCAAAGTTAAAAATTTATCCTATCTCTATTAAAAAATTTAAATCCAGGGCTAGGCAGTTGCCTACCCCTAGTGTACATTGGCTCCGCCACTGCGCACATGGCGATACATTTGATTACATATAGAGCTGGAACATTTACACTTACGAGTAACTTGTACTATATATTGTTAGTTTAAAAAAAGACAAATTTCTTTGGAGATCAATCTGTTATGTTCTAAATAAATTTTCCCCACCATTTTTTTCCTTGCAAAATATAAAACGGACGGAATATAGTTGTCGATATTAATGTTAGAAAATTTTTGTTGACCAACCAAAAATATTATAAATAATGTCTATACCATCACGCATTTCTTCTTCCATTGTTGAGATAAGAGTAGCATGATATAGTGGCAAAGTTTAGGGACAGAAGAAAATTACCCCTATAGAAGTTCAATGGTCCTATCTGTAGAATGGTCAACATATATGAGACCAAACTATATATTTTGAATCTTACCTAATTTAGGACAGGACTAAATATATAATTTAGGCCCACAATTATAGGATGAGCCCAAATAATACAGGCCTAAACATGAGGCCCACAAGAGCGTAATAAACAGACGAAAATTGTTGCAGGTATTCTTACCATAATCAAATGAAACATTTTGAATTAATTTTCTTAACAGTTGCTATATATATATAGCATAAGACTTTTTGTGCTACGGTCTTAAAAATTTATCATATAAAATTCAAATTTCAATCTAAGTAGATCAGTAAATTATTAGTTATATAACGAACTTGTAGAATATTAATTTTTACTATTTTTATGATTTATAAAAGATGACAAAAAATTGCTTGAAAGTAAAAGAAAATTGCCAATATTGTAGATCATTTTTTTTCATCTTTCATAAATTATTAAAAATAGTTAAAGAAATTCTAAAAATAGTGAAAACTAGTATTTTACTAGTTCATTATATAATAAACTTATTGAACTACTTAGATCAGAATTTGAAGCTTATACAATAAGTTTTTGAGACTACAACACGGAAGACTTACACTATCCATAGTACCCAAGTAATACTCTTTCCTTAATTATAACTTATATACAACAGGAGAAAATCTTCTCACACTATTCAAGCATCACGGTGAGAAAAATCCAGAGCCCTTTTTAATCAGTTCAGGACTTAATTCACAGTATAATAACATAAAAGTTGTAGAATTGAACTTGATTATCCTCACTTCTATTTAAATGTGACAAAGTCTTTAATATTTTCACAAGCTTTGCCTTACTTTTCAATTTTGCCGACTTTTATTTGATTAATCAAGTGTCGCTTTAAGGCGTAACATCATGAAAACTCAGTTGATTTAAAAGATGCATGCTGGATGTAAACGGAGCGGATTTAGAGCGGATAATGCTAATACTATATTCGTATTCATCTTTCAATATTGAGCGGATACGGATAGTTAAAAGATATTAAATTTTAAAATTAAATCTGTTTTAAACTGATACGGATACAGAACGAATAATCTACGAATACGGATTCAAATACGGATACGAAACGAATAATTATCGCATAATTGAGTTATACACTTTAAGATACAAAAGAGTATCTTGTTGTTGTCTTAAAATAATGACTAAAATCAATTTAACAGAGACTAAAAACATACTATATTCATGGACTAAAGTTTTGAATGGAAAATAATGAAGAAATTGAGACAAAAATGAAAGAAAATAGAATTATTGTAGACCTATCACTAGCGAAAAAGATATTAAATTGGAAACCATATCATATTATCCTTTATTTCACCACCAAGATTGAAATTAATATGAAATAATTATACAACAACTTTGATCTGGAGCAGTAAATTCGAAGCCGGTTAGGAGCAATTTCGGATCCTAAAAATTGGGTTCGAGTTCAGGTTCGGGTTTGGATTCAGATTCCCGACAACATTTAATGGATATTATTTTGTATGAACAAAATTTATGAAATTTAAACAAGTATTCCTTGTAAAAATAGAATCCTAAAAATCTTAAAATTGTAACTAGCACAAACAAGTTTTTTTTGGATTTAAAATTGTACCATGCATAGTTGTATGTAACACTCTTATACCAGAGTAGCGCACATTTAAGTTAATTCTAGAGGTGAATTGGTTTTGAGCTATGTTTATCGGGTTTGGGTTTAGAGTGAATCGGTTTTGAGTTGGGGCCACTTAGATCGAGTTTGAATGAGAGTTAGAGGATATAAATAGGGGTAGGCAGAGCTAATTCCAGGGGTAGGCAAAGTTAAAAATTTATCCTATCTCTATTAAAAATTTTAAATTCAGAGGTAAACAGTTGCCTACCCCTAGTATACATTGGCTCCGCCACTACGCACATGGCGATACATTTGATTACATGTAGAGCTGGTACATTTACACTTACGAGTAACTTGTACTATATATTGTTAGTTTAAAAAAAAGACAAATTTCTTTGGAGATCAATCTGTTCTGTTCTAAATAAATTTTCCCCACCATTTTCTTCCTTGCAAAATATAAAACGGACGGAATATAGTTGTCGATATTAATGTTAGAAAAATTTTGTTGACCAACGAAAAATATTATAAATAATGTCTATACCATCACGCATTTCTTCTTCCATTGTTGAGATAAGAGTAGCATGATATAGTGGCAAAGTTTAGGGACAGAAGAAAATTACCCCTCTAGAAGTTCAGTGGTCCTATCTGTAGAATGGTCAACATATATGAGACCCAGCTATATATTTTGAATCTTAGTCTGTAGGATACCTAATTTAGGACAGGACTAAATATATCGAAGCCTAAGTAAAGGCCCACAATTATAGGATGGGCCCAAATAATACAGGCCTAAACATGAGGCCCAAAAGAGCGCAATAAACAGACGAAAATTGTTGCAGGTATTCTTACCATAATCAAATGAAACATTTTGAATTAATTTTCTTAACAGTTGCTATATATATATATAGCATAAGACTTTTTGTGCTACGGTCTTAAAAATTTATCATATAAAATTCAAATTTCAATCTAAGTAGATCAGTAAATTATTAGTTATATAACGAACTTGTAGAATATTAATTTTTACTATTTTTTTATGATTTATGAAAGATGACAAAAAATGGCTTGAAAGTAAAAGAAAATTGCCAATATTGTAGATCATTTTTTTCATCTTTCACAGGCTTCTAAATAGCTAGCTATAACTTTTCCGGACCATAAACGCTAAGCTATGAGATAAAATTGCACTAACTCAGCTATGACCGCTATAGCTATAATAGCTGACCGCTATTACCGCTATATGAGACCCGCTATGCTACATGGTTTTTTTTTGCAATTTATATGGACTTCTGTACTTTTATTCTTATTTCTAATGCTACATGGTCTTCTACGATAAGTATACTAAACCAAACTATATGCTTCTATTTTTATTTGTGATTTATTCTATCATTCTATATCGAGAAATATTCAAATACTAATTATTCATTTTGATTAATCTTTTTATAGTATTCGTTTGTAAAATTATTATCGTTCGTTTCAATTGAAAGCTGATTTTGATTATTATTATAATTATAAAATGTTTAAATATGTATATTGACTTCATTTACCTTATAAAATTAATTGCTCTTTGTCTATTATAATATGTAATACCATGAAGTATAAACTATTAAATAATGTTACTTTTTAGATTTTTTTTCATTCTTATTTGCGTAATTGATAAAAAGTATAGACTTAGATTAGTTGTCATTTAATTGTTACATAAATTTTCTAATATTGATTATGTTGATAATTAGTAGAAATATAGAATATAAAGTTTGAAAAGGGAAAATCGCTATGTGTGATAGCTTCCGCTATAGCTACGCTATTCGCAATAGTTTTTTTTTTTGGTCTCCCCGCTATGCCGCTATAATCGCTATTTAGAACCTTGATCTTTCATAAATTATTAAAAATAGTTAAAGAAATTCTAAAAATAGTGAAAACTAGTATTTTACTAGTTCATTATATAATAAACTTATTGAACTACTTAGATCAGAATTTGAAGCTTATACAATAAGTTTTTGGGACTACAACACGGAAGACTTACACTATCCATAGTACCCAAGTAATACTCTTTCCTTAATTATAACTTATATGAGGAGGGTTAAAATGCACCATCTTTTTGTGCTCCTCACGTGCACCCTCCTCTTATATCTTCATTTTCAAAGTTCAAATAGTCGATTCAAATCTTCCAACGTGTTCTTCATATTAAAATGTACTTGGAGACCAAATTTTATATTTTTTGGAAATTTTTTACTATTTTTTCAGAATTTTTGAAAATAATCACTTTGCTGAATTTTTTATTATTGTTTAGTTTAATAAAAAATTCTGAAAAAATATTAAAAAATTTCCAAAAAATGTAAAATTTGGTCTCCAAGCACATTTTAATATGAAGAACACGTTGGAAGGTTCGAATCGACTATTTGAACTTTGAAAATGAAGATATGAGGGAAGGGTGCACGTTAGGAGCACAAAAGGGAGGGTGCATTTTAACCCTCCTCAACTTATATACAACAGGAGAAAATCTTCTCACACTATTCAAGCATCACGGTGAGAAAAATCCAGAGCCCTTTTTAATCAGTTCAGGATTTAATTCACAGTATAATAACATAAAAGTTGTAGAATTGAACTTGATTATCCTCACTTCTATTTAAATGTGACAAAGTCTTTAATATTTTCACAAGCTTTGCCTTACTTTTCAATTTTGCCGACTTTTATTTGATTAATCAAGTGTCGCTTTAAGGCGTAACATCATGAAAACTCAGTTGATTTAAAAGATGCATGCTGGATGTAAACGGAGCGGATTTAGAGCGGATAATGCTAATACTATATTCGTATTCATCTTTCAATATTGAGCGGATACGGATAGTTAAAAGATATTAAATTTTAAAATTAAATCTGTTTTAAACTGATACGGATACAGAACGAATAATCTACGAATACGGATTCAAATACGGATACGAAACGAATAATTATCGGATAATTGAGTTATACACTTTAAGATACAAAAGAGTATCTTGTTGTTGTCTTAAAATAATGACTAAAATCAATTTAACAGAGACTAAAAACATACTATATTCATGGACTAAAGTTTTGAATGGAAAATAATGAAGAAATTGAGACAAAAATGAAAGAAAATAGAATTATTGTAGAACCATCACTAGCGAAAAAGATATTAAATTGGAAACCATATCATATTATCATTTATCTCACAACCAAGACTGAAATTAATATGAAATAATTATACAACAACTTTGATCTGGAGCAGTAAATTCGAAGCCGGTTAGGAGCAATTTCGGATCCTAAAAATTGGGTTCGAGTTCAGGTTCGGGTTTGGATTCAGATTCCCGACAAAATTTAATGGATATTATTTTGTATGAACAAAATTTATGAAATTTAAACAAGTATTCCTTGTAAAAATAGAATCCTAAAAATTTTAAAATTGTAACTAGCACAAACAAGTTTTTTTTGGATTTAAAATTGTACCATGCATAGTTGTATGTAACACTCTTATACCAGAGTAGCGCACATTTAAGTTAATTCTAGAGGTGAATTGGTTTTGAGCTATGTTTATCGGGTTTGGGTTTAGAGTGAATCGGTTTTGAGTTGGGGCCAATTAGATCGAGTTTGAATGAGAGTTAGAGGATATAAACAGGGGTAGGTAGAGCTAATTCCAGGGGTAGGCAAAGTTAAAAATTTATCCTATCTCTATTAAAAAATTTAAATCCAGGTGTAGACAGTTGCCTATCCCCAGTGTATATTGGCTCCGCCATTACGCACATGGCGATACATTTGATTACATGTAGAGCTGGTACATTTACACTTACGAGTAACTTGTACTATATATTGTTAGTTTAAAAAAAAGACAAATTTCTTTGGAGATCAATCTGTTCTGTTCTAAATAAATTTTCCCCACCATTTTTTTCCTTGCAAAATATAAAACGGACGGAATATAGTTGTCGGATATTAATGTTAGAAAAATTTTGTTGACCAACCAAAAATATTAATATTATAAATAATGTCTATACCATCACGCATTTCTTCTTCCATTGTTGAGATAAGAGTAGCATGATATAGTGGCAAAGTTTAGGGACAGAAGAAAATTACCCCTCTAGAAGTTCAGTGGTCCTATCTGTAGAATGGTCAACATATATGAGACCCAGCTATATATTTTGAATCTTAGTTTGTAGGATACCTAATTTAGGACAGGACTAAATATATCGAAGCCTAAGTAAAGGCCCACAATTATAGGATGGGCCCAAATAATACAGGCCTAAACATGAGGCCCAAAAGAGCGTAATAAACAGACGAAAATTGTTGCAGGTATTCTTACCATAATCAAATGAAACATTTTGAATTAATTTTCTTAACCGTTGCTATATATATATAGCATAAGACTTTTTGTGCTACGATCTTAAAAATTTATCATATAAAATTCAAATTTCGATCTAAGTAGATCAGTAAATTATTAGTTATATAACGAATTTGTAGAATATTAATTTTTACTATTTTTTATGATTTATGAAAGATGACAAAAAATGACTTGAAAGTAAAAGAAAATTGTTAATATTGTAGATCATTTTTTTTCATCTTTCATAAATTATTAAAAATAGTTAAAGAAATTCTAAAAATAGTGAAAACTAGTATTTTACAAGTTCATTATATAATAAACTTAT
This sequence comes from Carex rostrata, assembly GCF_964058835.1. Classification (NCBI taxonomy): domain Eukaryota; kingdom Viridiplantae; phylum Streptophyta; class Magnoliopsida; order Poales; family Cyperaceae; genus Carex; species Carex rostrata. The sequence goes on from NC_135918.1 coordinate 1,430,380, forward strand.
TGAACTACTTAGATCAGAATTTGAAGCTTATACAATAAGTTTTTGAGATTACAACACGGAAGACTTACACTATCCATAGACCCAAGTAATACTCTTTCCTTAATTATAACTTATATACAACCGGAGAAAATCTTCTCACACTATTCAAGCATCACGGTGAGAAAAATCCAGAGCCCTTTTTAATCATTTCAGGACTTAATTCACAGTATAATAACATAAAAGTTGTAGAATTGAACTTGATTATCCTCACTTCTATTTAAATGTGACAAAGTCTTTAATATTTTCACAAGCTTTGCCTTACTTTTCAATTTTGCCGACTTTTATTTGATTAATCAAGTGTCGCTTTAAGGCGTAACATCATGAAAACTCAGTTGATTTAAAAGATGCATGCTGGATGTAAACGGAGCGGATTTAGAGCGGATAATGCTAATACTATATTCGTATTCATCTTTCAATATTGAGCGGATACGAATAGTTAAAAGATATTAAATTTTAAAATTAAATCTGTTTTAAACTGATACGGATACAGAACGAATAATCTACGAATACGGATTCAAATACGGATACAAAACGAATAATTATCGGATAATTGAGTTATACACTTTAAGATACAAAAGAGTATCTTGTTGTTGTCTTAAAATAATGACTAAAATTAATTTAACAGAGACTAAAAACATACTATATTCATGGACTAAAGTTTTGAATGGAAAATAATGAAGAAATTGAGACAAAAATGAAAGAAAATAGAATTATTGTAGAACCATCACTAGCGAAAAAGATATTAAATTGGAAACCATATTGTATTATCATTTATCTCATAACAAAGACTGAAATTAATATGAAATAATTATATAACAACTTCGATCTGGAGCAGTAAAGTCGAAGCCGGTTAAGAGCAATTTTGGATCCGGTTAGGAGCAATTTCGGATCCGAATAATTGCGGATACAGATACACCTTCATAAAATTTATCCGTATCCGTTATTATTTCATCATATGTAAAAAATATTTGTATCTGTATCCGCAATTGTTCATATCCGTTTAATTTGAATTCAAATCATTTCTGAATACATATTCGATATGGAGCGGATTACCTGTATCCGTTTACACCCCCTATGTATGCATCATTGCTTCGTAATGTAAGTAAGATTTATTTTTATAATATTTTATACAATAAAATTAAAAGGCATTTCCCAATTGTATGTTCCAGTGAAATTGCATTTCCACAATCCCCCTCAGTGAAATTGTTTTACCCTTTATAATTTCCATTGAGGTCTGCCTTGACTTTGAATCTACTTAACAGTTCTCCTTTTCCAATTACTTATTTTGATTTGATGTATTAATTTATGTATTTATTTCTCGCTATTGTTTTTCCTTTGAAATTTGTGAACTTCTATTTTGTTCATGTATCCTGTGAAATAGTTGTCTGGATAGAAATTTGTTGTATGTGAAATTTGTGAAGCCTCCTATCCTGTGAAATTGTTTTTCCTTTGAAATTTGTGAAACCTCCTATTTTGTTTCATTTATTTCTCGCTATTTTTTTTTTCTGTAATTAGTTGTTTGGATAGAAATATCATTTAATTTCACAGGATCTTTATCAGAATCTTTATATTTATAGTAAGAAATATCATTTAATTAGTTTACAGTAAATATAAAGATTTTGATCTTTATCAGAATCTTTAATTTCACAGCCTTCTATCTTTTTATTTATAGTAAGAAATATCATTTAATTTCTTTATATTCTGATAAAGATTATGATAAATGATAATTTCACAGGATCTATTTTGTGAACCCTATTCAGTACATAAATTTCACAAGATCTAAAGGTTTTTGTTGTCATTTTCAGATGCTGCATCTTTTCTTCTTCAGTGTCAAAAAAAAAAAAATTGTTTTATAAACCAGCTCAACCAGTACATTAATTACTATCATGACATAGATAAGTCCATGAGCATAATCTTTCCTGTACCTACATATCCATACAAATACAGCCCTTTAACCTTGAAACAAGATCATTTGGCTATCAGTGTTGACCAATGCCACATGCCTCTACCACAATGCCTAATACCAATACAATAAATACTTGGTATCTTCATTCTCCAATAGATCCTAGTACCATCATTGTACCGGTATCAATACCTTGCAATCTAGCAAAAATTATACCAGTGCCACTGTACCAGTACCACTTTAAAATTATACTCTCAAATGTATAATTTCTCACACATGAAATTTTATGTACAGGAAGCCGACACTGAGGGAGGAAAGGCACAGTTGCACTTCGAGGAAATCCTAAAGAACAATATTGCAATATATGTTGTGAGTTATTTTATATGGTTATAATTTCAGCTAAGTATATGCTTAAGTAGGAGCTATGTATAAACAAGGTTAACCATACAATGTTGTACTGCTATTTAGTCAAATCTTGTATAGTGCATGTTTGACCAACTTGAACCTGTCTTAATTCATATTACAATCCAGTGTTATACTAAATGCACCGTTAATCAATGTTTTAAAATGCAGTTTTGTTCATGCATGCGGAAGGGCTTTGCATACCGCATATGCGGTATGCGGACGCATATGCGGATTTTCATGCGGATTTATATATGCAGATTTTAAAATAAAAATTCACGTATATATATATATATACATTCATATTCATATATTTGAATTTATTTTAACATAATAACATAATCAACAATAATTTTTTGATTTTTTAATATAAATTTTAATTAAAATACAATCAAATTATCAAAACCGCATGGAAAGACTGCATGGCCGCATATTTCAGTCCGCATGGCCGTATATTCAGACCGCATGACCGCATATTCAGACTGCATGGCCGCATTTTTAATTCGCATGACCGCATATTCGGACCGTATATACGACCGCATGGAAAACCCGCATGAGCATTCTGAGCACGGCTGCCGACCGCATACGCATATGCGGCCCCTGCGGCCGCATTTTAAAACACTTCCGTTAATCACTCCAAAAACTGAAAATAAATGCGATTAAAAGTAAATAGATGAGTTTAGAGAAATTTGACACGCGGGATGTTAACGGAGTTCGGCAAAACAAAGGCCTACGTCTCCGGGGCTTCGCAACCTCTTCTAGGTGCGTCTTTGTGTACCTAATGAGAAATGTTTACAACTTGTGAACCGGTGAGTCTTTACAATCCAATCAGAAAGTCACACGGCCAACTTGAGAAAAAAACGAAGTCTCTAAGTTTAAACTACTTAAGAGAAATACTCAAAAGATCACTCTAACCTAATCTAACTCAAAATTAGTGAAGTGAGTTTGAGGTTGTTTGAGGGATTTTGAAGTTTTAAGCTCTCACAACAATGGAGTAACCAAGCTCACAGAAAAAACAGTGTTTTTGAAATTTAGGGTCGGCTGAGATGAGTGAGAAAGAGACTCCACAACTCTATTTATAGAGATAGCTCCAGAAAGAGCAATTTGACCTAAAACGTTATCAATATTTTAGTTCAATTTTGAATTCTAGGTTTTCTTTTTCTGCAAGATTGATCAAAACGTTACATAACGTTTTGCACTGTAAAAACTTGATTAAAGACAGAAATTTCTGAATGTTGAATTTAATTTACATTGTTACAACGTTTGTCAAACGTTACAATGCTGATTTAATTAAATTGTTGTAACGATTGACAAACATTACCAACGTTTGTTATTCTTTATGAGTTTGATCAAGCTGTTCCTCAGCGTTTCTTTACAGGTTGAAACGTTATAACGTTTTACAAACGTTATCAACGTTTGTTCCCTGTTAAAACAACATCAAACACATTTTATCAAGTTTAAAATATTACAATTTAACTTCTTGATAAATGTCTTCATGATTTCTTCAATTCAATCAATCATTATTACAATTCCAATTTGTATGAACTTGCATAATTATATAAATATAAGAAATCGTAAAATTCAATAATTGTATGTTTTTACAAATTAGTCAAATAGACAAAAAAGATTATTGCTCAAACAACATCCAGCACATCAATGGAATACATGCCTAGAGAGAGTAAACTACATCAATTACAATCACATGATTGAGAAAGATAAACACATTTAAAATTTGGCAAAAAAACAGATTGAGAAAGTTAAACATACTAAACTACATCAATTACAAACTCTGGTACCGTCACTGTACATCAATTACGCCCACCCACCCACCAAATTTAATTGTTTTTTCTTACTACACTACAACTTCTCAAGAAATCTGAAATGAATATAATGAGTAGCAAATTAATATAATGGTACAGTAACATTAATCCTCTTTTATTACACACACGGAGTTGGGCAATTATATTTATTTGATATTTTTTTATGAGTTCTATAGATTTTGACTAAGACATGGCATGAAGGAGCAAAGAAATGATATTGTAGTGTACTGATTTGCTTTCTAAATGATACCGGGTGGATCATCTAATTTTAAAGTAATACCTTTATGAATGCTCTAAACATAAATATATCATGATGTCCCCAAATACCCTTGTACGTACCTTAATTCTAGATTACTTATATGTGTGATTGAACTCTTTAAAGCAAGAATAGCTAGGCCAAAATCTAAAAATTTGAATTATTTACAGTTTGAACCTAATTATAATAGCTAGGCCAAAAGAGCTCTAAGTGAGTCAGACCAAGCTTAAGACGTGGTGCAAGATTAAAGGTATATTGAGGTAATATTTAAGGTCTTATGGAGTTTTAATTTTGTGTTGTATTTTACTGACTTTATCTATTACTTACTTTAATATTACATTTACTTTTATCATGTACATCTTTGTATTGGGTTGTAGGAATATGGAATGGACAGTAATACACAAGTGAACGGGATTCATCTAACTCTGAGTTAGAAGAAAAAAAAAATTCGAAGAAGACCCCACCACGCCAATAGATGAAGAAATATTTTTGTTAAGAAACTATATGTGTAAGAGGAAGGCTAACAAAATACGCTATGTCAAGCTTGTACAAAGCTGAATGTGTATTATTTAGTTTTCAGAATCTGTTTTGTGTGTTGTTCTCTTAAAATTATATATGTGGCCCTTTTGAATTTTGAAATTATGTATGTGGCCCTTTTGTCATTGAAAATTATGTATGAGAACAATGTTTTAACTTTTCATTGTGTGTTGTCATTTGATAATTTTTTAATTTTTCATTTTGGTTAAGAATCCGATGTCTTATTGATGTATGAATATAACATTCATTGGATTTTAGTTGAGATTAATTACTGTGATTTAATAATATCAGTTCCCACCGTAACGCGTGGACACTTGATTAGTTTAGTTCATATCTGTATTAAAAAAAAAAGTAGATACATATATAATTTTACCACAATCCAATCCCTATCTGATCCGTATCCAATCCGTTTTCACTCCTACCTAGAAGAGATGAAAAAGGCGATCTAGGGAGTTGGGATGGAGTTGTAGGGGTGTAAACGGATCGGATATTATCCGATTTCGTTCGGATCCAAATCCGAAAAAATTAGTTAAATTATCCGATCCGTATCCAAGACTATACGTATCTGTATCCGAAAAATTATAACGGATAATGATACGGTAAGACTTTTAACTATCCGTATCCGACTGTTTACACTTTTAAATCACAACAAATGTGCTATATGTTCTTAAATTGATTTATTAAATTGCATATAGATATATATTTTAATGAACAATATAACACTATAACATAATTAGTGACTAATATTTTAATAATATAATATATATTTTGTAAGCAACAAGTTAATTATGAAAAATATTTGTATCCGTCTAATATCCGATCTGTATCCGAGACTATCTGTATTCGTATCTATATTCGTATCTGAAAAATTAAAATAGATATGAATACGATAAGACCACTATCCGATCTGTATCCGACTGTTTACACCCTATGGAGTTGGAACTTGAACAGGCCTCTCAATTAAGTGAAACAGAATAAAAGAATGTTCAACAAACAAGTGACCAATATATTTAATTTTTTAGAAGTTAGAATATCCTTTTCCAATCAGACATGCATCAATCATACAGCTTCGACAGGTGCGAGGCAATTATTTGAACCTGTTTAATTGTTTAAATAAAGAAATTATAAAAAAGAAAGAAATTAAGAAGTCACATGATTACGAAAGAAAGTGTCTGGAGAGAAGTCGATAGAGAAAAAAGAGGAAAAAGACCCCCGAACCGCTCCAAAGAAAAGTCAAAAGTGCATGCCAGACCAGCATTTTATCAGAAAACTGTTCTTCAACTGTGGCAAGGAACGGCGACTGTGGCAGCAGAATGCAAGTCACTCTCCATTCGCTGGCATAATTATCATTATAGCACAATTACATTGCTTAATATATGTGAACTATCAAAGTTGAATTGAGAAAATTCTTCAATTTTGTTTTTTAAAATAGAGACGAAACCAGAACATAAAATAGAGAGACGAATTTTATAAAATAAGACATAATTATACAATTATTTTGAATACCAACATATTTTTATAATTTAAAAAAAGCAACAAAAAAGATATTTTATTAATATATATTTGGGTTAGAAGTAGACAAATGAATTGTCGTTCCTAAGTTGATACGATGTCTTAAGTTCAAATCAAACAGTTGTAAAATCAATCCGACAATCAATTACGCATTTGATTTTGAAGTTTTGGTTAATTCGACTTCTTGATTTCAACTCATCAGTTCAAAAAATGTTTTAAAATGAACATGAGCAAAATAAATAATTTTTGAAATCTTAAATGTGGCTTGAAAATAAACATGATAAGGTTTAATATTTTATTATTTTGTGATGCCTTGTAAGCCCTCCTCATTAATAATTAAATGTTTACTTGTAGACTTGTAGTCTAATGGTTAGAGCTTTATTTTGTATTCGAGAGATTTGAGTTCAAATTCCACTCACTACATAGCATATTTTAATTTCCAGTCTTCTTTATTAAAAAAAAATAGTTTCATTCCTGACAGTGCGGATATTTGAGTTTCATAAAAAAGAGAAAAATTGAACGTACCTCTGCCTAAAAGAATTTAATACATTAAATAAATAAAAAGTGAAATGAATATATGAGGTTAGTTAAGATCAAAGTAGTAGTTTTTGAGCCTTGGTGTTATCAATTTGTTTTTGCGGTTTCAAAGTTCAAATAGTCAATCTGAAGTGCTCAATGCGTTCTCCATATTAATATGATTGGAGAACAAATTTTATATATTTTTTAATTTTTTTTACTATTTTTTAAGGATTTTTGAAAATCAATGCTTTAAATAATAAAAAATAAATAAATAAAATCTGAAAAACAGTGATATTTAAAAATTAATAAAAAATAGTAAAAAAATTTCAAAAAATTTAAAATTTGGTCTCCAAGCACATTTTAATATGGAGAACATGTTGAGCACTTCAAATCGACTATTTTTACTTTAAAAACTGTAAAAATAAATTAGTAGCATCAAAGCTCAGAAACTACCACTTTAATCTTAACTAATCTCATGAATATATTTTATCAAAGCATCATATATATATATATATATATGAGGAGGGATCAAGTTACAACACTTGAAAGTTACAACAAAGTTACAACATCATTTTTTTTTCATTTTCAAAGTCCAAATCGTCGATCCAAACCGTTAGATATTCAATCTATATTAAAATGTGTTTACAGACCAAATTTTACATTTTTTGAAATTTTTTTGCTATTTATTAAGATGGGTACAAAATTGCTGTTTTTAATGGTGCAGAATTTTAATAAAAACAGCGATTTTGTACCCATCTTAATAAATAGCAAAAAAATTTCAAAAAATGTAAAATTTGGTCTGCAAGCACATTTTAATATAGATTGAATATCTAACGGTTTGGATCGACGATTTGGACTTTGAAAATGAAAAAAAATGATGTTGTAACTTTCAAGTGTTGTAACTTGATCCCTCCTCTATATATATATATATAATAAAAAAACACCGGCATGAGCAAAGCGGCCGGCCTCTTGCCACAACTACATGCAACAATATATTTTTGTAGTAAATAGTGATCGATGCGCCTTATCCGTTGGTTTTATTTTTTGGTTTGGGTCAAGAAACGATGACACTAGCTAACAGCCGGAATAGGCCATCATGGGCGGCTAACTAAGCCTATCTTGCCCGGTCAACCCGTGACCTACTGCACATAAATATGATAGAAACTTTGAAGTTAGCTGAATCCCTTCCCTCGCTCATTAATTCTACTAATTAAAGAGATCCCGTTTTCTCTCCATTCATGCACTAAATAAAATAGATGTCCGATGAAGGAGGGCTGTGTGGAATATATATGGACCGTTATTTTAACTTGTTTACGAAGAATCTCAAAACGGATCCCTAGAGTTTCTATAAGCACCGGCTGATTGAGTTTGGACCGATTGAAATTAATCTGAGCCGTCCATTTATTTATTGCACCTCTCAAGTATTTAGGGGACACACACACGAGCAGAGTTAAGAAATATAATAGAAAATTATATTTTTTTTTATAATAGAAAAATTGTATAATATTTAAATATAAGTATATTTTTATTTATTTTAGAAAAAAAATATGATAAAAGAATTTCATATTTTTTTAGTTTTTGGATTAGAAGTAATTTTTGTTTTGATAAAAGGCCTAAGCCCATCTTCATTGAAGAAAAAGTTAACTTACACTCTTAATTTGTTCATAAAGTCTTCATCTAATCATGGATAATACCCTAGTCAGCAAAAGCATCAACATAACAGCTGGAAACTCACAAACAGGAGCAAACACAAGTTCAAACAAAAGAGTAGACCCAGGGTGTTCTTAAGTTTATCAAACTCCTTGATGAACTCAAGTCTAAAATCCATTAAATCGGTTTCAAATGACGAATCTGAACCGTTGAAATCCGCCTACATTACAAGTGATGTGTTTATATGTAAAAAAAAAAAAAATTTTTGCATAAAGTCAAAAGGTAAAAAAACATTCAAAAAATGAATGCATTAAAATTAATTTATTAACCTTCTAATTTTGACAGCTTGATTTTATACTAAATTAATTCAAATATTTAAAATTTTCACATGTAGACCCATCACTCGTAAGGTGGATGAGTTTCAACAGTTCGGATTCGTCATTTGAAGCTGATTTAATGGATTTTAGACTTGGTTCCTTGGTGAACTTAAGAACACCCTAGTTCTACTCCAAACAAAATACTACATATATTATATAAGCCACACACAAAGGGGCTGAGGTAAGTTTTTATAGGGATTAGAAGTAATTAAGCAAGTGCCTTTTCATGAACCCATGTGGTTCCGCCACAGCATAGTTCATTATATTGAGTTTGAATCATTTTAATAGATTATTTATCTTTTGTTATTGGAACGATTATTACATGAGTATAAATTCTAATGACATGTTCGACGGTTATGGATTTGTGATGAACAGAATTTTACTAGTATGAAATTTCAGAAAATAATTTATTTGATTCTAAAAACACAAAAACATGTAGAAATTTTTCAATATGCACCGTTCGGATGTACGATTTTTTAAAAATAAAAATATGTTATATTCACAGAGAGAAGCAAATATGTTATATTGAGTTTGAATTTTCAATATGCACCGTTAGGCATTTTAAATTAACATTTTGAAACTATTATTTCGCCGCCAATTTTCTTGCATAGTTTTTTACCAACATAATTAAGAGAGAAGCAAATATACAAAAAATTAATAATAATAAAAGTAACTAGTTCTCTATCTAAACATTGCGAGCAAATAAATAATAAAATTGAAAATGCAGGGTGCAATTTAACAAAAAAAAATGAAAAATATAATCATATTTTGATTTGTGCCAAAAAAAAAACATAACTATTTTCAAAAAAGTATTAAATATATGATTAACTCATGAAAAATATTAGGATCGAAAAATATTTGATCATATCATTATTAAAACAATAAAAAAAAGATACACATTGAACGTAAGATACAAATCTTTTAGCCTTTTTCCAATTATAATACAAAAATAAATATTACCTATTTTTCATGAAGCCATGTGAAGTTTTAAAGTAAGATACCGAGATAAAAAATAATCTGTTTGTTGCCTTGCTTCATGGAAAAATGTATTGAGCAGAGACATTTTTTCTTCTGGTGAAAAGATAAGTCCCAAGAGCTATTTTTTTTTTCCATTGTAAAATCCTTCCCAAAAAAAAAAAATTGTATTCTCACAAATCAGTTCTCCTATTTAATGCCATGAGATTTAGTCCAGTTGAACATTCCTAATAGTAATAGTACAAGTGTGTCATGATATAGACCGTCTATCATAGGTGGTCCTATCAAATTTAAACGAGTTAGGTCTAGATATTTGCTCTCGGGTAGGGTACGGGTACCTCGGGTAAACCCGAGATGGGTAACGGGTAGAACGAGTAACGGGTAGAATGGGTACGGGTATGCGGATTTTTTTTTTTAAAACTCTACCCTACCCGTTTCATACCCGTGTCTGTCTCGGGTAGGGGTAACGGGTACCTCGGGTAGGGTCCGGATATATATTTTTTTTTTTCTGTTTTTGAAAATTTTTGAATTTCAAACTAAAACAGGTTAACGGGTAAAGGGGTGCGGGTTCGGGTATGGGTACACGGGTGCGGGCATGGGTAGAACGGATTCGGGTAGGCGGGTTTTGGGAACGGGTACAGCGGGCACGGGTTGGACGGTTTTTTTTTCAAATAATGGCGTCCGGTCCGTCTCAAACCCGTACCCGTGTACCCGTTTACCGCCTATACCCAGACACGGGTACGGACGGACCGGGTTCGGGTAACCCGTTAGGGGTTTTAGCAAAACTCTAGTTAGGTCGTACTTGTTTTTTTCAAGTTTAGCCGTCCAATTTTGATTAGTTCATTTGTATGCAAATCGTGTGCTTTCTTGAACACTCATGTGTATTAATTCTATAGATTCGTTCTAAAGATTATGAATTTAAAATTAAATTAGTAGATATTGATTTGCTTTTTATTAATTCGACAAATAAATGTTTGATACGAGTTTCATAAAAAAAAGTTAAGCTAATCTGATCCCTCTGTTGTACATAATTATTTTTTTTATAACTATAATAATAAGAAATGAGCTATTGTACTTAGAAAACTAAAATCTATATATGTTTTAATTTGTGTCTACATTTTGCGATTTCAAAGTTCAAACAGTTAATCTAAACTTGTAACACTGTGAACTTTTAAAATTCAGATTTAATTAAAATAATAAGTGGTTAAATCGAATAATATATATATACGTATATACGAAATTAGTGACGTGGATGGTGAACAATAATTATACGATTAATTGTGTTAAAAAAGAGGAGCAATATTTGTTATATAAATTATTTAATCAATATCGAACAAGTGGAGGGTTTATTTTGCAAAAAGACCACTTACAAGTGGGGGCCCTTGTCATTCCTTCCTCTTTCCCCTCCTTCCTTTCCTTTCCTGCGCCCACATCTCTTCTCCCTTTTCCTTTGTTTCCGCCAAGAGAGAAAGACAACGAGAGAGTGAGAGAGAGACAACCTAAAACCTCTCCCGGTGACCGTATTGCCCGAAAACGGAGATTTAGGAAGAGGAGCTCAAACCTCGCACATCCATCCGTTCCATTGGTAATTCCCCTTTCTATTTCTCTCTCATTTCTTGATTCCGTGTTTTTAGGGTTTCGGTGAAAACCCGTAGAATCGTACCAAACTGATTATTCCGTGCCTTTGTTGTTTCTATAGTGTAAATTGATTGATTCCGTGTTCCAAAGTGCAACCAAATTTCCAATTTATGAATTTTCCCAAAAATTGATTAGGGTTTAAATTGTAAAAGTGCCGGAATTTAATAAATTGACCTATGTATAGATCCTAACGAGCACGGCTAGCGGGATTGACGAGCTTACCGAGTCGCGAGATCGCGGACCCTCTACGTGCCCTACGTAACCAGGTGCGGGGGTTCACGGGATCTGTTTTGGGGTTTATTCGTAGAACTAAATAACGGTGCATATTATTATATTTATGTTGATTGCTTGATTTAAATAAACTGTGCATAGCATGTTGAATCTCTGATTGAAAGCATTTGTTGCCGCATTGCATTAATTGTGATATTAGTGTAATTGAATTGTATAACTGTTATGATTGATCTGTCGTTTTGAATAAGTGAGTGGAACCACAGTATGACTTGTTTTGATTGTGTGAAGTGAACAGTGTATCATAGTGGAAAGTCTAGCTAGCTACTAGACTTTCATCCAGGACCCTTATGCGCATCTGGAGAATGGCCCTAGTGAACCCAGTACCGGTTGGGTAAGGGAAGTGTAGTGTAATTTTAGGTAGAACTGTGGTTCAGTGATTCAGTGAAAGTGTCAGTGATTTCTTTTTGAGAAAAGTGATATTCTGTTGCATATTCGCGGAATATGCCCGTGTATATTTTAAGTGATGAATTGATGAAATTGTATGACTTGAAACCAGAAAATAGAACTGTTAAGCCGGAGGTGATCGATAGTTGATATCTGTACCTCATAACCAGACTTATATATATTATATCTGTGAAACCAAATCTTTCTGGAAATTCGTTGATTGATGTTGATGAGATGTGAATTGAAATCCGTTTGAATCTATTCCCGGTACATGTGCATTTATTATTATTGGTGAATAAATAAATAGATACCCTTTTGCTAGTGTATTTAGTTCTGGTGATGGATTTCTCACAAATCCAGTAGCCCTATAAATTCCGCACTGAGAAAACGGATGACAGGTTTTTCTCACCCCCTCCCCTCGGAGAATTTTTTCCTTTGAATTGAAATGTGCAGGTAAACGCGAGTGAAGTGGGACTCGGGCTCGACGCGTGAGTTTAGGCCGAGCTAATAGGTTATGCCAAACCCTTTATGCCATTTTGAATGTGTAGTTGAACCCGTAGTCGGTTATTTTGATGTATAGGTTATTATCGAACCGTATTATGTTATAAAACCCTAACGGTATGTTTTAAATTGTTGTTATGACTTAAATGTTGAAATTGCATGTTTAAAGGTCATTAAAATTTCTAGTAAATGGGGAATAATTGTTTAATTATACGGGGATTTGATCGGGTTTGAAAACGGGGTGAAATTTCACGAAAATGGGCAAAGGAATGAAAAACTGTACCCTTATTGCGGGCCGCAATGAGAGTAGACAGAGGGAATTTCGCAGATTAAAATCCAACCAGGTCATTGCGGGCCGCAATACATTTATTGCGGGCCGCAATGAATGGAGGCAGAGACCAACCAGGTCATTGCGGGCCGCAATACATTCATTGCGGACCGCAATACATTCATTGCGGGCCGCAATGAATGGAGGCAGAGACGATTTGCAGAGGCTGGAAATTTTGGAACTTGTTGCGGGCCGCAACAGCCCTATTGCGGGCCGCAATGGGGATTCTGAAAAATGCTGTTTTGGGTATAACTTAGCCAAATTAAATCGGATTTGAACCAAACTTGTTTTAAATCAAATCCTATGATAGTATGATTGTATTTTAATTAAAATTCATGTGAAAAAGGACTAATCTGGACCGTCCATCTTGATCGGTAAACTTGACTAATCTGGGCCGTCGGTTAAAGGATTTTCATGAAATTTGACCTCTCCAAAATAAAACCGCTCGCAGGGGGCTGCCGCCCCCCTGCCACCCCCCGCATACTCCTAGGAGCAAGCCCACACACATAAACATAACAAATATATATATATATATATATATATATATATATATATATATAAAACCGCATTTTAAAACACTGGCGAAAACTGCGCGACCCCCTGTTCCGGGGTGTGACAAAACTATTCAATATGATCTTCATATTAAAATGTGTTTGAAAATCAAATTTGAGTAGAATTTTTTTACTATTTTTTAAGATAGGTTGAAAGTCATTGTTATTTTGTTGAGAATCTTCTGAAAAACAATAATTTTTTATTTATCTAAAAAAATAATAAATCTGTTTTTAAATGTAAATTTGGTTTTTTATATATTTGAATCTGAAGATCATGTTTAATGGTAAAGATCGAAACGAAGAACCGAACTTATACTTGAGATGTGAAGATAATCATGCAAATTCACGCTGCGAGGCATGAAACAACTAGCATTTTTCTTCCACGCGAAAATCACACGATATGCTTCCGCACATGATCCGACTTTTATTAAAAACATCGGCTGCTTGGTGTTGAGTTTTCTGTTGGACGAACATCTGTGGACTTGTTCAGGTCGGTACCTTTGTTAAGTTTATCCTGATTTCAATAGAAATATCTGGACTTATTAGTTCCACTATTATAAATTTTTTTATATATATTTGTGTAATAGTCTGGAAGAAATTTTTTTTGTAGTAGTCTTTCCGGTTTCAACACCAATTTTCACTATTACAAATAATCTGGAATATTTTTTTTCTGATTTTAGGATTTTTTTTTAAATTGGAATATTTTTTTCCGGTTTTTGTTTTTTCGGATTCTTTTTTTGTTCATTTTTCAGTTTTTATAATTTATTTATTTTTTGTATTGAAGTATTACAAATATTTAATATATTTTTTTAAAAAATAGATGGAATACTATATAATTTGATTTATTCGAAAGACTGCTACAAATAATCCGGATCAATATTTTTTATGCCGGATTTTTTACGGCCGTAAGAAAAATTAATATAATATAATATATGTATATGTATATGTATATGTATATGTATATATAATATAATATAATATAATATAATATAATATATGTATATGTATATATAATATAATATAATATAATATATGTATATATAATATAATATAATATAATATATATGTTAAAATGTGCTTGCATATCAATTTTATATTTTTTTTGAATTTTTTTACTATTTATTAAGTATTTAATAAAATCGCTATATTCAGACCATTGAATTTTTGTACCCATCTTAATAAATAGTAAAAATTTTTAGAAAAATGTAAAATTTGATCTGCAAGCACATTTTAAAATATCCATCATGTTGAACGGTTTGGACTTTGAAAACTTTGAAAATACAGATCGTTGAATGCCTATCGTTGAATGAAAACTTAAACTGAATTTTTGAAGCACTAAACGAGGGTTCCAATGCCTCATTTTTTTATACCTCATCATACCTCATATTTTATATCTTCATTTTCTTCATATTCAAAGTCTAAATTGTCGATCCGAACCGTTCAACATGATATCCATACTAAAATATGGTTAGGGATGAAATTTTATAATTTTTGAAATTTTTTTACTATTTTTTAAGATGGGTAGAAAATCACTGTTTTTTTAACGGTTCGAAAACAGTGATTTTGTACCTATCTTAAAAAATAGCAAAAAAATAGCAAAAAATATAAAATTTCATCTCCATGCATATTTTAGTATAAATATTTTGTTGAACGGTTCGGATCGACAATTTGGACTTTGAAAACGAAAATATAAAATATGAGGTATGATGAGATATGAAAAAAAATGAGGCATCAGAATTTCAAAAAAACGTCGTTTAGTGCCTCAAAAATTCAGTTTAAGTTTTCGTTCATCGGTAGGCATTTAACGATCGGTATTTTCAAATCCGGATTATTTGTAGTAGTCTTTCGAATAAATCAAATTATATAGTATTCCATCTATTTTAAAAAAAATATTAAATATTTGTAATACTTCAATAAAAAAAATTATAAAAACTGAAAAATGAAAAAAAAGAATCCGAAAAAAAAATTCCTAAAACAAAAAAATTTTCCTAAAAAAAAAAAATCTTAAAATCGGAAAAAATTATTCCGGTTTTAATATCTATTTACCGGAAAGTTTTTTTCCGGAAATTGGTGTTGAAACCGGAATTTTTTTTTTCCAGTTTGGGTAGTTTTCGAAATTGACGCGAGATTTGGTTAGTTTGTTTAAATTTATATTTTTTTTGGATATAAATAAAAAAATCGGTCCTATTTCAGAGGATATATATATATATATATAGTCGTGCATTATTGTCTAATCAGGTCATCAAATATGTTATTATTTACATTCAACGATGGTTCTGGATATATATTGGATTATTACATTTGGAGTAGGGGTTATAGGTAGCATAAGATCTTCTATGTTGCGGTGTTAAAAATCTATCGTATAAATTTTTTATTTTGATCTAAGTAGTTTATTAAATTAGTTATATAATAAATTTGTAGAATATCAATTTTTGTTGTTTTTGAAATTTTTTTACTATTTTTTATTATTTGTGAAAGATGACAAAAAAATGAATTGAAAATAAAAAGAAAATTGTTAATAGTTTAGATCATTTTTTACTATCTTTTATAAATTATAAAACTAGTAAAAAAGTAATAAAATAATAAAAATTAGTATTCTACAATTAAATAACTAATTTACTAAACTAAAATCAAAATTTAAAATTTTCATGATAGATTTTTAAAGCTGTAGCACGGAAAATCTTATGCTATCCATAACAACTAAACCTTACTCAATACATTTTATCTTAACGCAGGAAGAACTAAAATTAAGCTTAAAAAATATGCTGGGTCAGATTTCACAAAGTGTCCACTTCACCCAACTGCAACCGTCATATGGTCACAAAATGTCGACTTCCAACTAATCCATTGGTTAAGAGTTGTTGGTCCTGAAAAAAACAATTAAATTCATGTACGGTTACCTACAGGTTTCAAATGTCTACTCACATATTGTTGCACACATGACACGGATTATTTCATTGTTATATTTATTTAATATTTTTTTTAGTTTAAATGTGTTGGGGACTTGGGGGTTATTCAAGAAATGTGGAATACCGGTATACATGTATGAACTACAAGAAATCCACAAAAGATCCAATATACCGTATACTAACAAGATCCGAGTAATTAGAGACAAATACAACTTGCATGCAACCCAAACCAATAATAATAGATGAAAGATGTTACCGCGAGATAAATCGAGTCCAATAAGCATACAAGAAAAAACACACGAGAGGTAAGGTGATTCGGTCAAGTCTACTCTATCCGGAGGCAACCAACCGACAAACTTCACTATTAAACAAGAGATTACAAGGAATTACAAGAGTGTTCCAATTGTTAGTACAAACAATCACTTTATCTCACTAATCTTTCTTCCTCTTTTTTTTTTTTGTTTTGCTCAAAGAGCCGCCTCAGCCGTCTAACTAAATGGCGTAACCTAAAGAGTAGAAATATGAGTGTTACAGCTTTGATATGGGCCAGGCCGATTGGACCTAAACACAACAATCTACACTGTAGGCTCAAATCGACAACTCACTCCATTGCCAACCGTTACCGCCCAATAGCTGTCTATCGGTATCACGTCGCCTCATCCAAGCCTCTAAGTCTAGAGACTACCGTATCAAACCTGAGTCCACGGCTCACGGCCGCCCAGGTCCATTGCCCCCATGCAGTGTCAGTCACCACATGTTCACTCTTGCCTTCACCGGCATCAAGGCAGCCAAACTTGTCACTACCAGCTCACCTCCATCCAGGTCGCTGTCCAATGGCACGCTCCGCCATACGACCTGTGTCCACCACCACTGCTCCACCGCAACGTGTCACGTCGTCACGTCCTACAGCTCCGCTCCTCGTGGCCTCGCACAAAGCCATGGTACAACGTCATTCCAGCAAGCACAGGCACGGTCCCGACAAAGACCGTACCGCTTGCCCCATCAAGCTGTACGTCGCCTGTAGAAGTGCCGATCGGTACAAACAGTGGCCACAAACTTCACCGTACCAACTATCTCATAGAGACCACCGCGTCTAGTACCCCGAATGACAACCATGTCATCTCGAAGTACATCAATGGATCCACTGCGGATTCGTAACTCATACCTGCATGAATCCAACTCACTGAGTGACACAAGACCCCGTTAAATACCGGGTACGTACCGAATACCAGTAATCGTGCGAATCATACCATCCCATATCCGGAACCTAACCAAACCAAATCTGATAACCGACAAAGTCGATCCATCAGCCAAAGTCACAGCACCACCGGACAAGTCATGAAAGGAATCAAAGTACTCCCTCCGTGGACAAATATGAAATGTACTCTCGGAATCTGTCACCTAGCTACCATAGATGCCATCGCTACTGCTACATGCCATGTCACCAACAACCTCATACACATCCCCTTCACTTGTACACACAATGACATCACCATCATGACCGACCACAACCGTCGTGCGACCAGCTCCACCAGCTGTAACTCGGGACAATCGCGTTGAAAGTGACCGGGTTTGTTGCACTTGTGGCATGTTCCACGGTCGGACTTCTTCTGTTGTCGTCAATCCGATGCAGTCACAAGCGCGCTAGAGGACCTCGACCCATTCTCCTCACGCTGCCTCAAGGACTTGAAATTCAAAAGTACGGCAGTCACTTCCACCATGGTGAGCTTGCTCTTCAACCTTAGCAAAGGCATCGTAATCAGATCATATGACTTTGGTAGGGATACCATAAATAGACAAGCTTGATCTTCCTCATCGATCTTTCCACCCGCATTAAACACATCTCGGATCAAAGTGTTAAACGCACTAAGGTGAGCCCTCAAGTCCATACCCTCCTTCATCCTAAACCGGTACAACTGTTTTTTTCAAAGCATCCCGACTTGCCAAGGACTTAGACAGGTACATAACCTCTCGTTTCTTCCATAACTCATTCGGAGAAGTTTTGGCCATGAATGGGGCTTTGACTTCATCTGACAAGAAAAACCGGATTGTACTAAGGGCTTTACCACACATTGTTTTTCACTTGCCATCATCCATGTCCTTTGGTTTGGTATCATTCATGGCATCGTCCAAACCCTGAAGCACAAGGGCATCTCGGATTGAACCTTGCCACAATGCAAAATTGTCTCCCGTCAAATTTCTCGATCCCAAATACAGATCCAATATTAGAGTTTGCATATTCTTATTCATGTTGGAATATCGGTACACAGGTACCAACTACAAGAAACCCGCAAAAGACCCAATATACCGTATAACAACAAGGTCCGAGCAATTAGAGACAAATACAACTTGCATGCAACCAAAACCAACAATAATAGATGAAAGATGTTACCGCGAGATAGATTGAGTCCAACAAGCACACAAGAGGTAAGGTGGTTCAGTCGAGCCTACTCCACCGGGAGGCAACCAACCGACAAACTTCACTATTAAACAAGAGATTACAAGGAGTTATAAGAGTGTTCCAATTGTTAGTACAAACAACCACTCTATCTCACTAATCTCTCTTCCTCTCTCTCTCTTTCTGTTTTGCTCAAAGAGCCGCCTTAGCCATCTAACTAAATGGCGTAACCTAAAGAGTAGAAATAGGAGGGTTACAGCTTTGATATGGGTCAGGCCAATTGGATCTAAATCCAACAAAATGAAATTTAAAATTATTTTTTTAACCTTAAATATTCATAAGAATTTTATGGTTGAATTTTGAACTAGCATCCTTCACTCAGAAACCAATTCTATTATTTATTAAATTAACAGCTGATTGTTTAATAATTTTTAAAAAATGAACCATATTTTTATATTCGATTGGTATGATTAAAATAGGAAAACTGGTTACGTAGATAAAATAACAGAAAACACTATTTTAAAATCAAATGGACTAAACATAAATAAAATTTATATTTTAAGATGCAAAGAGCAACGAATACGAAGCGCACAAGACACCCAGTGAAAACCGATTCATATATATCACTAAGGTAAACTCAAAGTTCGAGTTTAGATTCGGACCATCATATCTGCGTATAGTCCGAGAGGGTAGAGTTGAGCTCGCAAGAATTTTAAAAGAGTCGTGTGCATTTTACCTTGAGTGATCGAATTGAGTTACGATCCGAACTCACAGAAAGCACCATAAACGTGTTATGCATGAATGGTTTGGTAATTAAGACAAATGAAGCTTTCAACTCATATAATCGCGTGGTATAAAGATTAAAATTAATGCGGATAGCCAGCATTAAATGTGGATAACCAATGCGATTTTAACAACTGAATTTTATTTTATTTTATTTTTGAAGAAACCCGGCAGTGGCTGCATAATTCATCTCAAGGATATTTTGTCGTGATTACTACCCTTCACGTTTTGATTAACATTTTCATTAACTGTGCTTACAGGGGTTAAATATAAAAATATATATTAATAAATTAATGGAGAGAAAGGACATATTACTAACTATTTATACTTGATCTGATTCATATCAAATATATATTAATAAATATATATTAATAAATTTTTTATGCGCAGTAATTACAAAATTCCAACAGAAATAAAAAAGAGTGTTTCGTTACTACTAAATATAGTAAGATCGAATTTATCTATTCTTATTCTTTGTTTTTTTTAAAAAAAAATTCTCTATAACCATTGATTTTCTATAAATGCATAGAGTTTTGTACCGTAGAAAATCAATCTGTTTTTGGATCGGAATCACTGTTCATGATCCACGAACTTACTAACTTATTTTTTGCGGCACCGAACCCTCTGTATCCGTAAATGCAGAGGGTTTTGTACCACATAAAATCAACCCTTTTATGGATCGGACTCATTGAGTCTGATTCATAATTTTTTTTTTTTGCAAATTCTCTGTGCAGTTTAAAAAAAAAAATCAATCGATTGGACTCAATGAGTCCGATCTTACTATATTTGATAGAAACGAGACACTCTTTATATTTCTGGAAGTCCGAATTTTTTAGTTTCTATGGATAAAATAATTCCAACTAGCGGTGCTACATTTATGGAACGCATTTCTCGTAGAAATTTTTTTATCCATAGAAAATATAAACTTCGGATGTACAGAAATAAAAAAGAGTATATCGTTCAATGGATTAGACTCAATGAATGCAAATGTTATATTTATGTACGTCCAAGTTCATCTTGCGTTTATTAATATTTCTAATAGTTAGTTTTTTTAATAAATATATTACGATAAATATTTGATTAAATTATCATTAACACTAAGTTAATTATTATAAAAATAAGACTATTTGTTTTTAACATTGACTGCTTACTTTAACACAAAAATTGTTATTGTAAACAATTAGTATTTACTTGGACTTTAGTAACCTGGCATGCTATGAAAATTATTTTATAAATATTAAGGAGAAATATATATGAATTTAAATTAATTCGTTAAGTGTTTAAAAAGTTGTTAAAATTAACTAGTTTAATGGTAAAAAGTAAAAACACACAGTTACACAATTTTATCTTTATAAATATATGTTTAAATAAACTAGCTTTGTGTTGTTAAAGATAACCGGTTAAGCGTGATAATTTAAAGCCATTCACCAAAATTCACACCAAATAATCATTTAGTTAATAGAAGATTTTAAAGGAACCCCATGATTATATTAAAGATTTGATTGAACAAAAAAAAATTCAGGAGCTTGATCGAACTAAAAGTAACACCAAAAGAGTTAAATTAATAAAAATAAATCAGAAATTCAATTGAATTAAAGATAATAATTTGGACACGTGATTAAACAAAAACAAAAAAAATCAGAAACAATGAATCAAAATAATAGTTCACAAGAAAAAAAAAAGTTTCCTTAAGGGTGTGCTCTGCAATTGAGGGTGAAAACTTTCATTAATGGAAGGGGAAGGAAGACGCTTACCCCTGAACAGTAATCTTTACACCCCAGTTTGGGGGTGAAGATTGTCGCTAAAAATCACTACGCGTTCACCTCTGCACAGTACGCGTTCACCTCCGCTTCCTCTCCGCTTCTTTAGTTCTGGAGCAGGTGAAACCTTCAGACAGCTGCGGTCTGAAGCACCGTTCACCTTCGCACAGTGTATTTTCCTTCCTCTCCCTCTACGTAACCTCAATTGGAGCACAACCTAAGAGCATGCTTGACTATATGTGAAATTAGTGTATTATAAAAGCACAGTGTATTGGACATCTGTCAGCATGTACGGGTAAGGACACGACAGTTCTTGTTAAATATGTGTGGAGCATTCGTAATCATGTGTTGTGTCATAATTTTTCTGAAATAGCACATTTCAACATGGCACGTCTAATTTTCCTATTTGTTAGACATTTTTTTTTTCAGAATTTCTTGTTCAAACTTTTAACTACTTACAAATATTGTTTTCTCAAATTATACCAAAACACACAAATACTACAAAATTTTAAAATTGAAACTTATAGAAAATGTAATGTAATGTAATTTAATTTTCCGATTTTTTAGATATTTTTCCAGCTTTTTTTTGGACATTAGAAAACATTTTTAGCTTTGACAAATTTACAAATCATAAAAAAAAAATCAAACATGTCTTATCAAACCGTATCATGTCGTTAAATGTGCGTGTTCATCTCTGATATTGTGTGGCACGACACGTCTAGAAACATCAATATGTTGACATGACACGGCACATGTTCCGAATATGTCTAAATACGGCACGACGACTTCAATACACTAGTTTAGGTGGAATAGTGAAAAATAGAATTTGAAATAGGTTTCTATTTACTAGTATTCCGGTTGTATTCAGTGGAAGATGGAAAAGCGAAACATTGAAATAGTAAAAAAAATATTAATGATAAATAATTTATTTTTATGTCTTGAAAATTGATCAATTGCTCCTTTTTCATCACTAGAATATATAATTTACTCAGAAAATAAAGGAGAAATTATCTTGTGAAAAGTAAAAATTTAGCTGCAAAAATACAACTTAATTAATTTTTACAACGTGACTCAATGTCTCAATTCCATTTATACTTGATCTGATTTTGGCTCTCTCAAACCGTCTTTATGACCTCTATTTATTTGTCGTTGGCCAGAATTCGTATCACCTAAGGTAACATTATATTTGTATTTAGATCCAGACTGTTGAAACAGAATCTGCACGAATATTAAAAGTGTCCGCGCGTTTCACCTTGAGCCGGATAGTCCAAATCCCGATCGGCCGGTCCAAGGCTAAACAGAAATATTCTGTTGCCTCGGAGGATATGGATTCCGTCGGCCACGGGAGCGAGAATTGTCATTTTACTGGGGCCCGGTCTGCTGGTTAAACAAGGATGCCTCCATTCCACCTTCATCAGAACGGCACCGGATATATCCAGTCACATACGCCCGGCGTGGGGCTGCGCACGACAAGCGTGTCCTATCTTCAATTCCGAACCACCTCCGGTGACCGGTGCTCCACACGGGAAACAGTGGTAATCTCGTAATATATCTCCTCAACCTGGTCTCTTTTCTTGAAACCAGTTCAGAATTCAAATTTTCTGGAACCATGCCTAATCCCGGTCCCATTTCCTATCTCTTGTCCAGATTTCTGTTTCATTCGTTTTAGAAAATGAATGTAGCGGGTCATATGGTATTGAATATAAAAGCTACATGTTTTCGTTAACAAAAAGACGCGGAGAAGATCTTTAGTGCTCTTCCCTCTTTTATAAGAACGACAAGGCACCAGCAAGCCTCATCAACTCCAAGCCCATTCTAAGCTCCTTATCTCTCCCATTCTCCCATTCTCCCATTCAAATATATAGAAGTTCAAATTCGGAACAAGAATAGAAATAAAGAAATAATGGCTGCAAATATACAAGACTTGCATCCGGACATACTAACATGCGCCTTGCGCTGCCTTGATGGGCCCTCTCTGGCAGCCGTCGGATGCGCTAGTTCACACCTCCGATCACTCTCCTCCGACCCTTCCATTTGGAGGGATCTCTGCCTATCCACATGGCCTTCTCTAGACCATTCAAGCCTCCTCTCCTTGTTACCTTTGTCCCAGTACCAGTCATTCTTCGCTTCAGTCTTCTCTTTCCCATGCCAGTTTCCCCAATCCCAATCTTTGAATCCACTCGTTTTACCCCGCAAATTAATCTCAGCTGTTGATTTGCATCACGGAGAAAATCTAATCTTTTCTAAAGTCATAGAGCTTGATACTTCCTCTGACTGGTTTCTTGGCTCTCCATTTCGGATTGACACATTGGAAGAACAATCCCCTCAATTGGTTTCTTTAACTGGAGACATCAGCCTGTCAGAGCTTACATTGAGCTGGATATTGATCGATCCAAACAGTAAAAAGGCTCTAAATGTCTCCAGCAGGAGGCCAGTTGCAATTGACCGGCACTGGTACACTGGAGAAACTCTAGTTCGGTACGGCATGATCATCCATGATTTGTTGATTAGTATTGTGGTGACCTGTGGAGAGGATGGTGGTCACCTGAGGGGGGTGAGCATGACAATAGAGGATGGAGACGGGATTGGAGTTTGTGGCAAAGAGAGCTTGGAGATGCTAATGAAAGCAATGGAGGCGACTAGGAAATGGAAGGGGAATGGAAAAGAGGAAATCGAGATGAGTAGACAATATGACGAGTTTGTCAGGAGGAGGAGGAACAGGAAGGAGAGTAAGGCGAGAAAGGAGTGTTTGGTCGACCTCTGTTGTACTGGTGTTAGTGCTGTTATATTCATGTCGTGCCTTGTGTTGGTTGCCTTAAGATGACTGGTATGGTACAATTGGGCAACACTAAAAATTTCCTGGATGTTAAAATTCTGTGAGAAATTATGTCTGCATTGTTGCTAAGTAGGGTCACAATGACATAGTGCCTACAGAACTGCAATGCTTGAATGCACTTCTCTTTGGCTGCCTCTTTGTTGTGAGAATTTGTATAAATTCCCTTAATTTGATATATGATGGGTAGTATATAATTTATACGAGGACTGGAGATGTGATTAACATCAGGTGGGGTGGGGATATTAATTGTTGGTGCAACTGAGGAGTAGCTTAATCAGTGATGAAGGGTTGAGAACTTGAGACTTGAGATGACTTTCTTTTCCTTTTCAATTTTTTTGTATATGTACTTCTGTTTGTTAGTAGGGTTTAGGTGAACTGAAGAGCTGACAGGGTTGGAACTTGTGAGTTAACTGTTGGTAAAGTGTATATTGTATGTAGAAAGATGAGTTAATGAACAAAAAATTAATATTAATAGCACCATCATGATGAAACATCTCTGTCCTTTCAGACTAGTTGTAGCATTGTAGGTTGATTCATCTCTTTCTACTGGTCTAAACTTCTTCAGAAAACTAGTGCATGTTTAATCAATTTTAGAAGTAGATGGTGTGACGTCTTTTGTCTATCTTTATTTGATCTGAATGTTGATTCTGTCTGTATTTAATTAATTTTTAGAGTGTGCAGGTTATTGACAATCACAGCCTATTCTGCGTTGAAAACGAAATTTCCAGATCATATATGACGACCCAGAATTGAGTTCAGATCAGGTACCAGAATTGAATATCCATATCTAATATCCGAATACGATCCGTTTGCAACTCTAGTTCTAAAATATATATACCATTATAAAATTTTCAATTCATTTTGGATGATAACAAAGAAAATCTAACTGATCAAACATTAAGAAAAGCGAACTTGCTATAAAGTTAATGCAACATGTCGCGGACTTTGTTGAGTCGTAGCACCGGAAAATGTACTTTGTTGAGTCGCGGACTTTATTAATGCAACATCAATAATTCTGCTAACGTGATTGAGAAATTCATTGCGACAAATACGCAGCACCGGAAAATGTACTTTTGCCTCCGTTGAGGTACTAAATCACTACTATCAAAGGCAGAGCTAGTCGACAATAGGAATCAAATGACCCCAACTTTCTTTTTCTTTTTTTCAATTTTTTTGTACTTTACACAATTTTTTATTTAATTTAAAGTAAAATACTAGGACTGTAAAGTTGACCACAATTCGCAACATGAAAAGAATATACAATAATTTAGACTATTATTACGTCTTCACTTATGCTCAAAATCATTAACCACGCCCAAAATAGGTAGTAAATTCCAGAAACTGGTAAGGAGATTATCCACAAAATTGCACTATAAATAAACGCCTACATGAAAATTTCAAAGTAGAAATGGAGGCTCAAAGTTCTTAAACTGTCAGAACCAAATAGCACCAAGAAGACTTGAAATTGACATAACATACAAAGGTATAATAACACAGCTATAACTACAGTTTAAGTATGAAATTTACGCGAAAAGGAATCACACGAACTCTGATGAGTGCTATACAAAAGAGAACTCTTTTTTGTCTTGTACTTGAGCACACAAATCCAACAAACACACAAAATAAAGAGACAACAGGCTCCTCTAAAGTAGCTCTAACTTCTTCACTACTTGACTTGAAAGACATATTTCTTGTACCATTGTTTTATGGATAATGCGAGTTCACAATCTCCCGGTATACCATGTCAATGAATTGGTCATTCTGTCACACAATAAAACAAAATCAGTAAATAAATAATACAGTTGTTCCTCCACAATCACTGTTGTGCTTTCTAAAAATATACAATTACAACCCTTCCATAGAGCTGGTTGGCTTGACACAGGAAGTAATTTAGATGGAGGGTAGCAAAAGAAATGTGAGTCAGGGAAAAAGTTGGTTTATTTATCTTTCCTTGGTTGGAAATTGGAATTTAGGAGGTTAATTTTAATGTATACTTTGTCAACCTCCTTTGCCCTCCAAAAGCTTATGTTTTATTACTACCCAAATTGGGGTGTAATGGAGAGAAGGAAATACTTTAGAAACCAACCAAACAAGATGGACCAATCCTTCGTATCTTCTAGCTGACCTCTTTTCCCCTTCACCTCCTGCTAACCAAACATATTTCCCACCAAACCCGACCAAGCTTGCAAGAAATCAATTTTATGCCCAAACAGGGAATGGAAGGCAAAAAAGGAGAGTCACCCATATAAATGTATAGCCTAATTTTATACATCAAGGAGAGCCTTATAATTAGTAACCCCCAAGATTGCAAGAAATCAATTTAACTATAAGAACTCATGCTAGTCAAAGTACAATTTGTAGAGATAGCACTGCATCCCCAACCATACCAAACCCACCCGACCTAAAGCTCAACAAAACCTAAATCAAAACCTATCCAGAAAAGTGGCATAATCAGTGCCAAGGTAACTGAGCTAGAAGCCCAGAATGATTCTGTTGAGACAACTATCCAAAATGATTAACACTGAAGACCTCAAAATGCACCCCTTGCCAAATTTGAATGAACTGAGACCCAAAATTGACCGGAGACAGTAATTCAACGCAGATGACCCTTGACACATTCCCAAATCTCGAAACCAAAATTAACTGAGATACATGATCCAGAATCTCAAATGACCCAAACTGATTTTACCTGATCCTGGATATGTGACTGCCTTTTCGCCAGCTGTACTGAGAATCTTTTACTTAAAGAAAATAGCCATAAAATAGCTTTCCACCATATAGGCTGTAAGATAGTAGTTTGGGTATATTTTGAAGAAGATGACCAGAGAAAAATGAAATCAAATACTCATTTTAAAATGCTTTACTTTACACATACATGCATGAAATTTCCCATTTGCAAGCGCATGGGTGAAAGACCCAACTCAGTACCCACTACGGAATAGAATTCAAGAAATGCACAACCAAATTACTAGGGCAATGGATACTTTTCCTAATATACCTAAATAACCTATCAATTATATAGACCCAGAAAAGCTGAGAAAGAAAAATCAACTTCTCTTATTTTACATTTTCAAAGAGAAGATGGTATCTCTTTATAGTGGTATAGATAACATATTCATTTTCACAGGGTCAGAATAGGTTTGAATACTGGATAATACAAAAGCATTTTAAAAGAACGAAAAAGGGAACAGATTTACCTGAACAAGTCTGACAAGCGCTTCCCGAACCTTATCTCTGGAAATAATCACCGACCCATGAGCTGAAGGGCCTGACACAGTAGGACCTGGTGCAAGAGATGGAGGTGGGGTTGGGGGAGGAAATGGCTGGAGCAGTGGTGGCGCCGCATACGGTCGCGCAACAGAAGATCCAGTGGGCTGAACAGCTGGTTGTGGTGCAACAACAGAAGAGGAAACCATAGGTGGAGGCATGGCTAATGGAGGGGAAGGGGAAGGTGTGGGCTGGAAGAACGAAGGGGTCACTAGATTTGCTGTAGCCGTAGCTGAGCGGCTGTCACCGAGGGGCGCTAGCGGAGCAGAGGGTGATGGGGTGGTGAAGGATGGTCGGTGGTGAGATGGGGTGGCAGACGCCGAAGGAGGGATGGATGGCTGGATGGTATCTGGTTGATGGGACCGCATAGAGACTGGTGCAGCTGGTGCAGTGGCGCCTCCTATGTTAGCGGCTGCCTGAAAATTATGTTAAATGAATGAAGCCCCCGTACCAGGACGGAAAATACTGAGTCCTGGTGCCTTACTACAATTGGTTCGGCTTTTCAATTAAACAAAAAATACAATTTCTTTAACAACAACAACAACCAAGCCTTTAGTCCCAAACAATTTCTTTAAACACAAACAAATTCTCTATTCTCAGACGTAAGACTTGTTTATTAACTAAAAAAGTTATAAATGGAGAGAAGAGACAGTAAAACACAATATACCGTGAAAAAGTTGGCAAGGACCTCATCAGAGGTATCTGGTGCTATAGTAGATGATGACATAGGAGGCTCCAAGGGGCCCTCTATAGTAGATGGATTCGGCACTGCTTCCAACTCCTCAAATTCACTGTCATTAATACATCATATTATACTTCATATTTACAGATTCAATTTCAACATGTCAATCAAGAAAGAAACAAGGGGAATGCAAAAATGGTAGGTCTTACAGAATTAGAATGCCACATCTTAAAAATATAATTATTATAATTGGTTTAATTTAATTACATCGTTATTTATATCAAGGCCAAAAAGAGTTTAATCTAACATCAACGGTACACAAGCTCACATTTTTTTTATTGCATATAATTACAATGTACAAACAACGAAAAATAATGTAAGAAATGATATTGCAATTTTCATAAAATACAATCACTAATATAAATATGATCATTCGTACAATTTAATTACATGATTATTTATATCATGGCCAAAAAGAGTTTAATCTAGCAACAGTACACAAGCTCACATTTTCATTTTATTGAAAATAATTACAATGTAGAAACAATGAAAAATAATGAAAAAACTGATGTCACAATTTTCATAAATTATAATCCGATTCATATTAATTCCTCCGGACCTCAGGGTCATTTATAGCCAAGTGATAGACAACATAATAAATCAAGAGGAGGGTTCAAATGCCTCATATCCTTCATCTCCGTTTTCAAAGTCCGAACAGTCAATCTGAACAGCTCAACATGATCTCCATATTAAAATGTTCTTGGAGACCATATTTTATATTTTTTTGAAAAAAATTCCTAATTTTATATAGGTACAAAATCACTCTTTCTGGACCATCCAAAAAAATACGATTTTGTACCTATCTAAAAAAGATAGTAAAAAAATTTCAAAAAAGTATAGATCTCCATGCACATTTTAATAGAGAGATCATGTTGAGACGTTCGGATTGACTATTCGAACTTTGAAAACGGAGATCAAGAATGTGATGCACAATGAGGCATATAAGACATGGCATTTGAATCCTATTCATAAATCAAAAGAAAGATTATACACTAGGGGAACACAATTTGGAAGGGCTCAAAATGAAAAGCTACCTTTTTGTTGAGGAGACTTTGGGCTTTGGAGGAACCTTGGAGTACGCATTTAATATCCTATCAACAAGAAAATTAAGGGTGTTACCAACATAAACACAAAAATATAAATGGAAATGGAAATGGTTCAGTAATACTGGACTAAAATTAAGTACCAATGTTTAGCCTAATACAACTCATATTTCAAACATTGACCATGAATATGTAATAAGAGACCATGAAAATCACCAAAAATTCATTGTTCAGATTTCTGCTGCTTTTCATCCCATGAATAGCAGGAATAGCAGGGGGGTTTGGGCCATCTGATTTGGCTCCTACAGTTTGGATTGGACTCCTCTGAACAACCCACAATCAAAACCCCATTATAAGACATCAGTCATGTGGATCCTCTACACATTTTAGATTAGACGGCCAAAATTTAGATATAGGGCCCTGCCTTATGGCGAAAAAGCAGCACATATAGACCCTGCTACCTGGCCTGATAGTCACACCGCTAGCATGTCTGACAATTAAATGACAGAACTATACCGACAAAATGCATAGTGTTCTCTAGTCAGACATGAATCATCATTTTCTAAATAAACATTTACGAAAAATATGCCAAACTAATAATGATGTGAAACAAAATGCAGTTTTGTGATGCTGCATAATTTAAAATATGGCTGTTAGGGCAATACCTTCCAAAAAGATTGGCAACAGCTTCACAATCGGCTTGGTTGTAGAACCAAATGCCATTAACCTCCTGAGTTGCATTTCGGTACAACAAATAAGGCGGTTGCACCTCATACTCAAAATCACCCAACATGTCCTCTACTAGATTTTCTGTTATTAAAATAACAAACAAACAAATACAAATTGAATTAAACATTAAATTCAATGACCAAATATAAACAAATTCAGAACAAAAAACCACAATAGAAACTATCAGGTACAGGATGGCACCAAACAATTAATGCCGCTGATGGTATCTTATTAGCAATATCAAACTATGGTCAGTATTCATTTCCTGATAACCTCATTATTATAATAGTTCGCTTTTTATTTACAAATAAAACCCAACAGAATAAAAATTGAAGATATTTTAAATTCTCTTGCATTCAAATCTCCCCAGAATATAATATGACAAAATAGACAAAAATGGCATTCAATGGAGTACCATTTTGAACTAACTGGTACATAAAGACCTTATCCTAGCATTAGCTATGTATAAATTATTTTTTTCCCTTCAGCTCAGAAATTTGAGGTATGTCTTGAACTAAAAGCAGAAAATAAATCCTAATTGGATTTTAAAAATTGGAGTAATGAAAAACACAAAGACTGATTGGTACCTGTATTTCTCCTGTTCATAACAATAAACTGGAACCTAGGCTGTGTATTTCTGAAATAAGCACAATGAAGCAAAAGATCAGACTCAATTGAAAAGCTTCATCACAGATAATATCAAATAGTTTAATCTAACCGTCTGATCTAAGCCTAATTTAGTCCCATCTAACCTATCCAACAGAAACAACAGCAAACATGAAAACCTCACCTCTTCACGACAAACAGCGATCCCTCCACATCCTTACGGCTCTGCAAAATTATCAAATCCCCAATCAAATAAGATCAATCGACTGAGAACAGTAAATTGAACTTTTAAAATCATAAATACAATAACTAATTAATACCCATTGGTTGAGGTCGATGTTGAAATCGTAGAGCGTGACATGAGAGGCGGTTATAAGGATATCCTCAACGGACGGATCGATCCGCTGGAGCACGGTGAGATTAAGTACCTTGGTACCGCCTTGGTCTAGATTAGGGGTCAATTTCCCGCCGTTGTGCGGCATGGCCTCCAAACCACCAGGGCCGACTCAAGAAAATGACCTCAGAGGAGACTGGATCCGGAGATCTCACGATTTTTAGGGGTATTCGGATTTTAAGCGGTTTTGTCAAGGGTTTCTCTGCCTGCGGCTGCGTAGTCGGGAGCTCTAGAGGGAAGGGACAGTGGGGATGGGGGAAGGAGGAGGAAATATGTCGACTATGCGGGTTTGTTCGTAATCCATGCTACTTACATGTGGGTCCTATTATCTATCCGCAAACTTGGCTCATAATAATGTGTTTAAGCCTGGTTCTTGGAGTGATGGGTACTACAATAGATGTGGTGGGTGGAACATGCAGTTTGTAAAACGGGCATAGCCAGTAGCCACACAGAGACTACCGCACATGCGGTTCCTCAATTCAAGATATCGGGCTTGATTCCTGGAAAGCCAGGTTCAGGAGCGATTTGTTGGAGAAATGAAAAATCTGGAAGAGTCGGGGGACCGCATCACGCATTCACGCTCCATCTGCATCCAGGTCAGATTTCGCATCTCTCGTGTACGAGGTGGTGGATTGTGCGCAGAACCGCGACATGATAAAATTATAAATTCATAAAAGTTGAATGAAGTGTTTAGGGGTGAATTCAGGATTTTTATCAGGAGGGGCAGGAATTAGATTTAAATATATTGTTGAGTTTAAATTTATTAGCTTATTGGATTAACTTAATATTTTAAAATCTAATTTTTTTTAAATTCACAGAAATAAAATTTAGATTTATTGAAAATAAAATCCATAAAAATATTTTACGTGTTAAACGAGAATTTTGATATAAAGAATGCGAAAAACCTCCAAACAATTCATTTTATATAGATTTTACAATATCTAACACACATTTGGGTGCAATTTTGGTGTGTTAGATGGCAATCCGACCAGTGGGGCCCACTGTCATAGAGTCACCATTTGAATTAATTTGAACTCCTTATTTATTATGACCCCTTCGTTTTGGGTACACCCATAACACATAAACCAAAACATAAAAACATGAAAAAACCATTGGCTCACCATAAACCAAGCATATCCAAAAATTAATGACATGTGGGACTCCTTTGTAAGATTCTTCTTCCTCTGTTATTTGAAAATTAGCCTAAAGAAGAGAATTTTTAGAATTACAAAATTCAAAGGAAAGAGGAAATCCCGTGGCTTATTTTCATCAGCAATCAAGAGAGAAAGAACTTGGCATGTTTTTATCCAGAGATGGGCAACTTAATTTTCAGAGGAAGCAAAACTGAAATCAACATATTTTTTCCACTACTTTCAAAAATCCAGGGGGGGACAGCTGCCCCACCCTGGACTACATTGGGTCCCCCCCGGGGTGTTACTGTTCATTCTATAGTAACACCCCCTTTGTCAACCATTTGATGGAATATCAACGAACCTGGATGTACTTCTATGATGTTCAATGATGTCAACCTAAATTACTCACCTCCCGGTTCCTCTACGCTTGCCACGTATTCTTCTATTGCTACGTGTTGCTCATCGCGGGTTTCTCACTGAACTTTCTTCTTTGGTTGCATTGCCTATAATTTCTCCTCTCCTCTTGCTCCACCTCTCTTCCATTTTGCTCACTGGAGCGGACGCTGGAGCCCTCTCTCGCCCCTCCAGTCGCGATTGTTGCTCCTCTCAAGTCGCAAACCAGCCCAAACTTATCAAGCCTTATACTGGGTAAGCTAGCCACATCTTATCAAGTCTTATACTGGGTAAGCTAGCCTTATACTGTGAATTGTGTTAAAAAAATTGCTTCAAAGTTCAAATTGATTAATTATTTGTATTTCGTTTTCCTTCTCTCTACCTTAGCGGGTTCAAACCTGAACCTTTATTAATAACACTTGCTGATTGCTTATACTAGCTTAGGTTAAACTTATTGGAAGAGTTCTTATTGAGATTGAACCTCAATATTGGGTTTAAAAATCAAAATCCTAACAAATCACTTGGTAATGATCCCATAAGATACTGTACCAGTACCCTACTACTATTGTTGGATTCTTGATATTGTTCCTACACTGGTACAACAATATAATTCCAAGAGCAAGTATTTGACGATATTTGATATTGTTCACGCTTAATTACTTTCTTAAGATGATAGTTTGTATAATTATTTGTTTATATTTGGAACAAAAATTTAATATACGTCTTTCATTATGAATGCTGATCAGGAACTTCTTACATAGTAGAGTGCACCTCATTGTGACTTCTACACAGCAAGTGCTTCTTAACTGATAAATGGCATGCAACCACTCATGAATTTAATACAGCCCTAAAGGTTTTATTTTGTTTGTGGATGAATTTCATTTATTTAAAGGAAATTATGATTTCATTCCATAGAAGCCCATTTGTGGTTCCACTCATGGAATCGTACACAGATCCACAAGGAAGCGTATTTTTTTGGTGTCGGAATAAGTTATCACTAAGGCATTAGCATCCATAAAGGTATATGCATAGTTCAAAAAATCAGAATCGGATTTTTGACCGCCGAGTTAGAATCGGATGAATCGGCCGGAATCGGAAGAATCGGATCGGTAACTTGGGTATTTTTGGCAGAAGCCTTGTTTTGTAGCCGGGAAATATGAAAAAATTGAAAAAAATTATTTGTAAAAAAATTATATTAATTAAGATAATATTACATTCAAATAATAGTAAAATTAATAGCTCAGATGTAACCTCCCAAAATTTGGACTTTTTTGTGATAAATTAATACATAACTAAGGGCCTTTCACTAAAACCAAATGTAAAGTTCAAAAATAGTAAAATTAAGAAGGACCGGATTGTAATTTTTTAAGATAGTAAAATTAATACATGCCGACCCATCTCTTCTCCTGGAAATAAATTTGCTGTGATTCCAAAGAATTGTAGGAACCTGTGAATCCAAATCTCTCCTTTCATTTTTCTTAAGATTAGTGTATAAATAATAGCTTGTCTTGAGATCCGTGTATAACATAAAATGAAGGGAGGGATTTTGAATCGCTGTCTCCCTGCGATTCTTTGAAATCACATCAAATTTATTTCTCTTCTCCTTCCTGCGCAGTACGCAGTTTCTAATTCTTCCCCTTTCTCATTTCTTCTCCTTCGCGGCTCCGCCTTTTCACTCAAATCGAATGGGATTGCGCCGATTGAGATTCCTTCTCCTGCGCCGATTAAGATTTGAGACCCCCAAATGAAATTTTTGCGATTGAGACTCCCTCCTATGAAACTCGAATGGCACATCATAGTTCAGGTTAGTGAGAAATCGGAAATTTTTTCTTTGAATCGGCTCAATTCGGAGTAAACTTGACTTGACTCAGCCGAAAAATCGGAAAATCGGCCGATTCTGTCACTGTTCATCCGATTTTTTTTTAAATCACACAAATTCGAGAATCGGACAAAAATCGGCTCGGTCCCGTCCGATTCTGAGTTGAATCGGCCGATTTTTTGAATTATGGGTATATGATAACGCCAATTTATATAGTGAAAATCACTACTTTTTGTAGGTTATGGAGGTGCCCTATGCCATTGGCCCCGTTCGGCTAGGGCCTCCTTAAGCCTCCTTAAGGCTAAAGGAGCCTCTTTTAGCTTCCTTAGCCACTTAATCTTGCCGAACACCGGTTCCTTAGCGCGGATTAAGACAACCTCCTTTAGCCTCCTTTTGCCCGGATCTTAATCCCCTGCCAGTTCCTTAAGGCACCTCCCCTCCTTCCTTTAGCTTCCTTTAGCCATCTTAATCCTTCGCCCCTTCCTTTAGCTTACCGAACAACCCCTCCTTAGCACGGATTATTATTTAATCCACCATGTGTTGCCGAACGGGACCATTAGGCTTAAGCTGCAGAAAGACCGTAAAATAAAAATTTTACTTCTAACTTAAACTATGGATTAAAAGAGACATGTCGGAAAGACCACCGAAAGTTCCTTTTCCAGCCTTTCCTTGATAAACCCTTTTTAATCGTTTAAGATCTACTCCTTGATTGATTTCTAAAAATTAAATCTATTTAACAATTAAATAAATTAATATAACATTTATACCTCGTTTCCAAATTTGAATTGGAATGTAATCTGACTTGTCTCGGAGCACCAAACGTCTAATGTCTCTATCAGTTATCCACCAGGACTAACCAGAGAGCGTTTTATTTTTTTGCTAGAAATACCGTAAACCGCGGACTTCTCCAAAAACACTATTCACAGGAGGCGTAATAACACTATTCATGACCCGCAGTTATTCTGATTCACAAATATACAAAAACAGAAATACCGCGACTTTTACAAAAATACTATTCACCAATCCCGCAAACACTATTCAACAACCCGAAAGATTATACGTGGATTACGTATAACTTTCTTTTTCTAACCGAAATACTATTTAGGAAAGAAATCGAGAAAGAGAGAAAATAGAATACCAAATCGATTCGATATGATACGATACAAGTGAATTAGTAATTTCTCTCTATACACCCCATGCCCTTATATAGGCATATTGTGGCGGTTTGGCAAATGACCGAAATGCCCTCCATAGGGTCGGTTATGGGTGAAAAGACCATTTTGCCCCTTGGCCCATTAAGCTTTGATTAATTTGGGCTTTAATGCTAATGAACTTTAGGCCCAAAATTTAAATCCATAATTAATATTTAAAATCCAAATCAAATATATATAATTGTTCTGAACAATTATATTTCTTTCAGTTATTGTTTCGGTAACTTTTATACAATGTGTCGTGCACGCTTATAAATTAACCTTTGTTTTTGCTTGTCATTTTTATATGATATTTATAATTTAATTATATCACGTATAATTAATTATAACCATCTTATTATTAATCATAATCAATTTATAATTAATCAATAAGATTCTCCGATTACATCCTATACGGTGTGACTCGATATGATCTGTGTTATGGGTAAATAGAATTAAAAATTGTTTTAACTTCTACAAATTATAAGAGACACCTGGCAGAATGCATTATGACTATCAAATTACACAGATGATGCTGTACTGTACAATATCACGATTCAGTAAACTATTTACTCATGTTAATTCTTTTGTCTCATAACTGTCAGATTAGTTTCAAGGTAGGTGTGTGTCATCCTTACAAACTTAATTTTTTCTTGATCTCAAACAGATTATCAAATATGATTACTCTTGATATCATATCGCTAGTAGATAATCTTACTCTATCAAAGGGCCTAGTGATACTATTACTCGTATAGAGATACGAGAGATAATGGTACTTTTAGTAAATCATCTTTTCCTTAGCATAAGTTATGTATACCGAAGTGCTACCGTTATAGCTACCTTTTACGGACAGCATTAGATAACACTCACACATATACATCTCTTATGCAGGAAAGATGAATACCTCATATTTTAGAAGTTAACACTGAATGAAAGCATTAATGACACGAACACAATTCTATTTAATGTTTTATTCGGGGTCTGTCAAATACCATGTTCTTGGAACATGTATCTATGTGATTAATGACATCTCTTGTCTATGGTATGTAAAACTTGACCATCTTTTAATCCACATACTAACCTTGTAGCGGTCAATTAATGTTTCTGCTAATTACCTCGGTTAGAGACTTTTAAGAGTATATATCATTTATATTATGAAGTTTCACAATTTCAGTCATTAACTCAAAATGATTAATAAATGCAATAATACTCAAGACAACAAAATGATTAATCATCCAATTCATGAACAAATTATATATGATAAAATTATCGTATTATTGACTTCTAGATTATTACATACTAACACTTTTTAGTACGGAAAATGGTGGAAAATGGTGGAAAAACATATGCAAAGTATCCATTATCCCAAATTATTCACCGCAAACGTGTTTTTAGGCTATTTTGGCAGGTTTTGGAGAAAGTTGCGAATTAAGACCGAAAACGGAGCAAAAATGTCATATTTAGATCAATTCTGAAGGAAGCATCAAAATAGGGCATCACATGAAGTATGCAAACACCTCACATGAAGTGCACAACATGCAATATGGTGAAATTCATTGAAATTCGGCTTAAGTACAGTGTTGTATGGTATAACCTATACCATATGTAGGTTCAGGCCAGTACCGCATAGGCACACGGATCCAATCCGTGGATTGTCTAGTTTGGTTGAAATCTTGGCCGTTGAGCAGCAACCTTCTAGAAGGACGAACCTACATATGTGGCAGGCCTTGTTATGATTGGAAGTATACTTTTAGCACTCCAATTTGGGAAGAGATCTATGTTTAAAGCCTCTAAATATGGCATGAGAGGTTATAATTGGCCTCCATGTTCTTCAAAACTACACGCTTAGGATTACTATATAAACCCCTCATGTAATAGGATTTAGTGTGCATATTTTAGTAGTGTAAGTCCATAGATTAGAGTAGAATAATGCGTGTAAATTCTAGAGTTGGAGAAGAGAAAAGCTCTCGAAGTCCAAGGTAGAAGAAGAAGGCGTCATATAAGGAAGAGGTTTCTCTAGGTTTTAGGTTATGTCTTTTTTATTTTATTTCTTCTTTTATTTTGTCATGGCTTTGAGTAGCTAAGTTTATCCTCTCTAGGGTTTGGATGTAATGAATTCTATATTATCTCTTTATTATATTTATTTTTATTTTATGTCTATTTGAGATTTCGTTATTCTTTGAATGTTATTGAAATATGTCATTGCATACATAGTTCTGTCTAATATATGCTAATGTCCTCCATATATCTATAGATATTAAAGTCATTGTACCTCGGTGTGAGAGGGGATACAAGTAAGTACTATACACACTTCAGCTAACGATGCTTGGCAGCGGTTCAAAGACTAGGGTTAGAACCCAGTGGGCTCTCTTGGCAGGATATAGATTAGGTAACATCTCGAATTATAATTAGAAATTTATTTATTACTTATAATAAGTAGGGTTTAGGGTTATTACTTAGCGAGTAATAGGGGAATGTGATTAATTTGATTAGTATGAGTGATTTAATTATATTACATCATGTGATAATTTGAATTGTCCCCCACAAGCCAACCTTAGAGTCGGAGAACCTTTCAAATACGCATAGAATTGAACCCTAGCATCCATAGGGAATGATAGTGCCGGTACACGGCTCTGTCTGCAGGGTGGTTGATACTGCATGTGATAGTGACAGTACCGTATTTGGGTAGACATGAGTGTCATAAATATGTATTGAGATAATTAGAAGGATTTCATCTAAAACCCTAGAGGCTCTCTAATCTTGGCTTACATCAATTAGCATCTCCACCTACACTTTGCCAGAGAAAATTATAAAATCAACCTGTACCTTTATTATTAATTATTTATTAAGTATACACGCTATCAAACAAACCCAAAGAACCTAGACTAGTGCTATTGTTGTTAAATAACTTAAGATCTATCCCTATGGATCGACACCCGACACTACTACACGGTAGGATTATTCGCTTGTAATCCGACAAAGTAGAATTATGATAACTAAGTATATATTTATTTATACTAAAAGTTAGTAGTACTCATTTAGAGTCATCAGTATACTACATAAGAGAAGTCATCAATAATTTTATCTTGCATGAGAAAAGATAAATTGATTCAAAAAAGATATATGTAACCAAAATTTGGTGCTGCTTAGCATTGTTAGTAAAGGTCATTTCCTTTAAAAATTAATCAATTTAAGCATGCATATGTCTTTGAACATTTTAGTGGATTTTAGGGAAGTTAAGCTCAGTACAAATAATTTTTTTTTTGATGTGTCAGGAAAATATTTGAAAACCATTTCAATTTGTGTATTATTTTTACTAGAAAATTAATTGGTGATTTTGAGAGTTGGAGGAAGGTAATGGATTTGGATTGCAAGAGCATCAATGCTGCTATACAAAACATTCATTGAGTTCGAGGAATTGTGTGCATATTTTATTTTGTAGAATTTATTTTCTCAGGAGCTGA
This sequence comes from Carex rostrata, assembly GCF_964058835.1. Lineage (NCBI taxonomy): Eukaryota > Viridiplantae > Streptophyta > Magnoliopsida > Poales > Cyperaceae > Carex > Carex rostrata. The sequence continues at coordinate 1,469,529 of NC_135918.1, forward strand.
AAGTATGTTCTGGAGGGTTTAAGAACATGCGCAACGTCCCTGGGAACAAACACTTCCTCTCACCTAGCTTCATCTCTTTGCCTTGCTTAACTCCCATTTCGCAAATCCAATAACAGGATTTGATATCTCTCCACTGCTCCACCGCTGCCTCCAAGCTTGCCTTCACTCACCTTCTCCACATCCGGTACTCTCTCTCTCTCTATCTATTTTTAACTTCCAACTTATTGTTTGTATGAAAATTAAGATTATAGTATTATTATTATTATTATTTCTTACTCTTGATAGGTATGAATCAAATGTGGAGCTCTTGGATCAGCAAAGAATTGGTTGGAATTACCTTGGAATTGGTTGGAGTTGTAATTTTTGGTCCTCCATTTGAAGTTCGGATTATTCCACCTTGTGTTAGGGTTGTATGAGTTAGAATTAAAATTATCGTTTTGCTCTTATTACCTTGATTGTAAAATATGGCGTTTACTTGCTCGACTTCCTCTCCTTCCATAAGGACTTGGCAATCGGCGGTGACATGAGTCGCCTCTCCACAAATGCCGCATGGGGCCTTTTTCGTCACGGCTTTGGCATTTTGCATTTATGCCATTTGGTGTTGTAAGGCTTCCATTTGGGCTCTTAAGGTGGTAACCTCGTCAACTCTCATGATTCCCGATGTGTTGTGGGCTCGTCCACTTCTCTCAGCTGTTTACTCCCTTTGGTTGATCACCATATCCTCAATCATCGCCATGGCTCATTCGGGATCTATTTTTGACATGTTTCCCCCTGCAGCTGAGTTCAAATGAGTTTTAGTAGCTATAGTGCAACCTCTATAAAAGAATTGAAAAAACAACCACATGTTAAGGCCATGGTTAGGGCACAAGCATTGGAGCTCCGCCCATCTATCCCATGCTTTGGTTAGACACTCCCCCTCGGCTTGCTTGAATGTCATGATCTTCGTCCGGAAATGTTGGGTCTTGGATGGAGGGAAGTATTTTCTTAAGAATAACTTCTCCATGTCATCCTATGTCTCGATGTGGTCCCAGTTGACGGTCCTTAGCCACGTTCTTGCATTGTCTCGGAGGGACAAGTGATAGCATTTGAGCTTGAGGTTGTCTAGCTCATATCCTTCTCGAGAGAAAATGCTGCAATGTTCTTCAAAAATCGCTAAATGGGCATGTGGATCTTCGTTTAAGGCTCCCCTGAACTGATTTTGGCCAAGTAGGTGGATGAGAGAAGGCTTAATGTCACGTGGTTCTTGGCCTTGAGGAATGAAACCGAAGCGGTGGCCTTGTTGATGGTTACAGCCATTTTCGTTGTTGTTGTTGTTGTTGTTGTGGTTCCCGTTACGAGATGGGGTTACTTCTCGTACGGTATTGCTCCCGATGCTATCATGGTTCGAGGGTTGGTCTTGGTCGTCCATGATTTGTCGTTCTTCTTCTTCTAATCGTGGGAAAATGAGTTTTCCCTGTGCTCATAGAATGCTGAAAAAGAACTAAGATTAGTTTTCAAACAAAAAGAAAATCTGAAATAAATTCTAAAGTAAAAAACTTAGTATTTAACCTATACTCCCTGGCAATGGCGCCAAAAAACTTGATGAGTATTTTGAAGATATGGAATTGTGCTTGGATTATACTATTTATGCCTTTAAATTTATTACCTTTAATACCCAAAAAAAAGTTTGTTGCAAGCGCACAACCGATCAATGTAGTACTTAGGGTGTCAAACCAGAGAGTATGGTTAAAAACTATGATTTTGACTTTATTAATTAATTTCAGAAAATAAAAGAAAGTAAAGTAAAATAAGGGGGGTTGTTCTAATAATCCTAATTTTGGGTTCAATACCCGGAGGAAGAGTTTTATATAAATGAAAATAAAACAAAGAAAAGAAAGATTGGTTTGCTTTCAAGTTGAGGAGATCTAGGAGTATTCGGTCTACAATCCCTTGATAATTCTATCTATTTGGTTTTGTTTAAATTTATGTATGATTTGATGAGGTTTCTAACCTAAAGTGTTAAAAATGGTCAGTTTCGTGAATTAATAATGTGTCTAGGTAATTCGGACTTCACGGTTAGGTCTTTCACCCTAACTAGCTAGACCATAAGCTCTTATTAGTCTCTCATCTCCTCGAATATCGGTACTTCACGATTAAGTCCTTCATACCAATATTCGATTTAATTTGATATGTCCTAATTAGGGGTTGACTTCACGGTTAGGTCCTTCACTAAGTCCCTAACTTTAATTTCTGTAGTTCCGGCTTAGATTGCAAATTTGTTAGATCCTAATCCAAACCTAGGGTATTTGCATGCATTCATAATTTGGGATTCTCCTATCCCATCCTAACTACTTTAGTTCTTTCGAATCCAAAGCGGGACTTGTCCAATTCAAGTACTAAACTATGTAATTAACACAAATGATAAATCACAGAAATTAACAAACAAATACTATAAAACAATTATAATAAAAACAAATAACATAATAAGATAAAATTAAACAAGTTCATGCATTGACCTAAACACCTAGAGAGAGATCTACTATCTCTTGGAGAGATTCATTACAAAGTTCGGCAAAAATAAGAAGAAATGAAATAAAGAAATGATTACACCCTTTATCAAATCAAAAACCTCAATTTTGCCAAAATCTTGATCGGATCTTCTTATTCTCCTTCCTTGAAAAGCCTCTGGAACTTCGAGAATTTCTGCATATTTTTCGTTGTATTTTATGGAAATAGACATGTACCAAGAGGTGATGAGAGAGATGAGATCGATACCTTGAATGGGAATGAACCCCTTCTTTGCATTGTTTCCCAGACTGTCATGCTTAAATTTGTCTCGTAAAACGCGTCCTTGGTGCTCCAAAAATAGAAAACCTATTGAAAACGTGTAATTATGGCTGTCTGCGGGTCTAGTGTGTTCGCACTGGTGGTGAGTGTGGGTGGTCTTATTCGCATTGGCTCTAACTTTCCTTATTTAACTTCCTAAAAATTTTGCGTATTTCTCTGAGTGCATCCGCACTGGATCCTAGTGCGTCTGCACTTTCCTTGAACTTTTCTTTTTCCCTGAAGAATCTGAAACTTGCAAAAATTGGCTAAGTACTGAGTGCGAATGGGTTGACCTGCACTAGCTGTGACTGCGGATGCATTAGGCTCGGACTTTTTTCTGTGAAGTACTGAGATGCTGGAAATTCGTCTAAGTGTTGAGTGCGTCCGCACTGGTGGTGAGTGTGTCCGCAGTAGGAGCCTTTTTCTTTATTTTTTGTCGTTTCCTGCAATCTAAAGCCAAACAAACGTAGTAACTTGATTCTAGGTGTATTATATTTACTTTATATTCAAAATACAAGATATTTTGTGTTATTTTATGATAAAAACTAGATCGAATGTGTATATAATTTATGCTTATCAACAGTCAAGATCCACCCATCTATTATGTCTAGAAGGACCATGATGGTCAATTCAATGCTCCTCCACAGCCTTCTTCTCCAGTTCCTGTAATTGATCTCGACCATTTGTCGCTAGTCGGGGATGCTGATGAGACTTTCAATTAAGATTTGCTCTGCAGTCCTGAAGACTTTTTTAGGTAAGTTAATGTTCCACTGTTAAGTTTGTTATACTCATTAGGTTCCCTTCAGTTTTTTTCCCTACTTATGAACAAAAGGTTATAGGTTATGCAACTAGCTTCACGTCCTTGATGGTTTAGGGTTTTCCCATTTCTTGCTCAACCCATCTATAGAGGAGTTGTAGATGATAATATTAGACTGATGCAACTCGAAAAACTACAATATCCAATATCTTCTCAGTTTTACCTCTTGCACAACCCATTTGTAAAAATGCCTCTCAATTTCCCCTTTCTCGCACCGGTTATAAATAAAGGTGCCATAGCTAGGTTGCAACATTAAGCTACAGTCCTTTGAAGATATTCACATCTACAAAATCCATAATCTTCAATAACTTAATGTTATTTGATTTCAAAAGTTGTCTTCATTTTTAAATATTTCGAAAGTAGCCTTCATTTTTAAATACTTAGAAACTTAGTAGAAACGCCGACTAAGCCTGAGTGACACACAGACCTAATGTGCGTGTCACACTGATTTTTTTTTTTTTTTTTTTACTTTTTTCAAAAATTTAAAAAAATACTTATTATTTGTCCTTATAATTGAAAGCACCATTTTTTTTAACTCCCTCTCCTTCGTTTGTTTAATATGTAATTTGATTTAATTGGGAAGCTCTATGATGCTTTCTGCTTTTTTTTCCTCTGAAAAAAAAATTCCACAAGGAATATTTTGAATTTGCACTTAAAAGAGTTATTCTTTGTCAAGCAGATAAAATTAATTTTCTTATGGTTCCAATACTTGAATTTTGGTCTCAATGATACTGCTACAGAAAAAATGAAAAATGCATGTAGGATCATTCCTTTTATTGCCTTGGACCTACTTCAATAATTCGAAACTCTAGAAAATATCAATTTTGTTAAAAACTGAAAATAATTAACTTTCAGCTTTTAGGGTTTTCTTTATTCCTCTTACCAGAAAGTTTTTTAGCTATGAAATTCTTCGAATCTGAGCTTGCTAATTTTTCTTTACATGGAGAACACCTAGATGCGTATAATACCCCATTTTCACATTTTTCTTATTAGTAAAATAAAAATATAAAAATATTTTAGTGAGTTAGTTGAAATTGCAAGTTCTTCCTTTTCATTTTGCACTGCAATTAAAAAAAAAACCCTATGTTTTAACATAAAAAGGATCGAAATTTGCTTCCTACTACTATTAGTTGTTTGTACCTTCATTTGAGACCTATCAGAATATAAAAAGTTCTTACTACATTAGCTTCTCCTGTCCACTATTTTTCACAGTTCTACAAGTAGTTAGGTGAAGATGTATGTACTACAGATAAAAATTTACCAGATGATAGGTACTTAACACAAGAACAGAATTTATTTGGCATTTTGCTTTGCATATGTTAAAACAAGCATATTGATATCTAAAATATTATAAAAATTATCTTTGAGACAATGTAAACTACTGTAGGAGTGAATATAGAAACGGCCACAAGAAGCAAAATTAAAGTTACAAGAATACCAGCAAGTACAACAACAAGTTCTCTTTCATGTGCTGAACTTTCAGTTCATCTTATTTTGTCCCTTTTTTATGGAAGGAAATATTCCTTTCCCCTGTAATTTTCTTATTATCTTTTGGTCAAGTAAACTCAATTATATTTCAAAAGGAAAGAAGTTCAAAGCGAGTCTAAATAGAAGCTCGACTACCACACTGTTTGAATTAAATTTTCTTCTGCTTCCTATATTTTCCAGGAAAACATGGATATATAACTGTGAAGCGGAGAGAATTGCATGTATCGATTGTCGATTGAAGATACGCTTCTAAGGAAAACTTTCAATCTTAGCTCTTCATTCTGCTTATTTCTTTATTTACTAATGATATAATTTTCCCTGTAAGATACTATATTGTGAAATTTAGGTATTCATTTTGGTATTGGAGGCTATTGGTGTAAGACCATGCAAGGAGATTTCGGACCATTCGGAGTAAAAATTCTTGCAACTAAGAGAAAATGTCCTTCAGATGGTACATGATGCTCATTTATTTCTTCAGTTATTATATCATGCTCTCTATTTATACACATTAATGTCCTATTTTTTTTTTCCAGAATTAAGTTATATATGATGAAGTTGCGGGTTGGTTGACAAAACGGGCACACCTGAGAAGTATGTATGAATTTGCAACAGAGGTGGATATAGTTTTGACCTTATTGTCCTTGAACAATGACAACAACAAGGACATTAATTCTTTTTCAACATCCCCCTCTCCCCTTAAAAAAAGTATTAAGATAGTAGACATAGATTTATTACTGGTGTGAGCCTGATACATGCATTTGTGATGTTACTATTCTCAAAGTATGTCCAAATAATTCAAGTTATTTTTACTAGAGATTTTTTTGAAAATTATTGCAAGAGTTATATCTCGAGTTAACTTGTACTAGCTGTACTTCTTCTGCATTCTGACACCGAATGTAATATGTGCTGCAAAGTAAACAAAAAATGAGGGAATGTATGTCAACATACACACAAAAATTGTTGCGGTGTAGCTGCAACAATGCACCTAGTGGATTAACTAATCTTTAAACTTTAAACGCTGCCTTCATTATATCTGGTCGCTCATCGACGGATAATATCACATCAAAATATATTTTCAACGTACTCATTCTCATTTGTTATAAATTGACAGACTGAATATGCAAAAATATTTTCCTTCCTCATAATACGAATAATTAATAGTATATATCTAGAATTTTTTCGCCAAACAACGTGATTATCATTCCAAAACTTGCAATACAGTAATTTGATTTTTTTAAATTCCTTATTATTACCACTACATGGGAATTTGTAGAGGTGAAACACGCATCTCGTTTGCGAAGGTAAGATCCCTTTGTCATGGCGTTTGCGAAGGTAAGATTCCTTTGTACTAAAAATTCATATGACGCACTAATAATGTATCATATTTCCTGTGCCCACATCTAAAATGATGCTGGTGTGTACTAGATCAAATTTGAACTATTTGCATGGATACAGATAAAGATATCATATCAGGATATGTAATTTTTAATACGATACAGATATCGAACAATACAATACGAATATCAATACGGCAGTATGATATGTATTAGCTAGATATAAGTGCGGAACTATAAATAAAGTATGAGAATATATAACATAGAATTTTAAATAAGTGCAAAAAATGCAGATAATTATGTGTGTCCTACTTCTTAAGCTCATCAAAGTTTGATAAAAAAAAAGAAAGATTATTAGTTACGTTAAAGCATTCAACCGATTGATTTTATACTAATTTTATTTAAAAATATAAATTTCACATGTGAACGCATACTATAAAATAAATTGATTCGTCATTTGATACAGCTCATGCTTAATTTGCATTCTATATTTTCGTTTACAAAAAATCAAAATAATCAGCCCAAACCCATCAATATATATAATCTCTATATAAAAATACATTGAGAACCCAGATATTATATTTTAAATTTTTTGTAAAATAGATCGACAACCAATATTATACATATGTATATACTAAAATCACTATTACACATATGTACATTAATTTGTTACAAACTAAAATGAAATATAGGAACCTATAACAAGAATCCTATATATTACAGGAAACAAATCGTGCCGACAGTAAGCTGTTACCACATACGTAATAATTGGCTCCTGAACCTAGAAAAGATAAATTAGAAGAAAGAAAAACGAAAAAAAATTAGTTGCAACAAAAAGAAAGAAGAAGACTTAAATGCGGATAGTATATCAGGAAAAGACCCTAAAAAAAGTTTTTCTTACGATACATTTGCTTCAACTTGATTATCTCCCGCCTCTTTCTCCTCGCCTCCGCCGCTGCTTTAACACTAGGTGGTACCTTCGCTACATCAGGCTCCTTTGAGCTCGCCGTCATAAAGGCAATTTTGTCATCAGATGTTTTGGTTGCTGGTGTTTTCAGTTTGTTCTCAGTATCCAATCCTAGAGTGAGAGAGCATGAGACCTCGGTTTCCAGTGCATTAGGTAGAAATTGCTTCTCTTCAACAGTACCACTATGAGAAGTTATCTCCTGGACCCGTGGATTGAGTGATGAATTTCTTGAAAAATCTAAAAAGGGACCTGAGCCACTGGCATTTGGATCGCATTTTATATAATTCTGCACTCGAGGGGACCGTGGACCCCACATATAGTGTGCCCCTAGCTGGGACATGGTTAACCAAGCAAGCTGTAAGAAACAAAAGTTCAAAAGATGATAAAGAAGCCTCATTATTCCTCTTAAAGAAATAATTAGTACTTGGTAGTTAACATAAACAAAAATAACTTTTATTGCTTGTAGGAAAATCCCTTGATCAGGCTTGTATATCAGACGAAGAGTCTTTCATATGGGCGAATTTATACAAAATAGTAAAAAATAATAATAATAATGAATTATGTACAAAAGTTCTGCACATAATTTACACTTCTCTGATTTTTTTTTTCTTTTTTTCTACAGAATTAACCCATAATTATGTACAAAAGCTCTCATTAGTGGGTGAACTTGAGCCACCCTGTAATTGTTAACATATATACCTCATACATACAAGCTTAACTTAAAGATGCACAGTTGTACACTTGGTACAAAATAAGCACAATTAAACATGAGCCACAAATATATATATAAAAAAAACAAATTAAAATTAATAAACACAATACTTTTGACATCAACCAATTATTTTTACTAAAAAAAAAAAAAAAAACTTTTGACATCAACCAATAACTCGATTGTTAATGAATAACCAATTTTGAGATCAATCGAGCGAGTCCAATATAGTAAAGGACTCTTGAAATCTTTATCATTACTAAAAAAACACAACAATATAACACACGAAAAACCATCTCCTTTTCCAAAGAGTGCTGATACATAAATTTGAAACTTCAAAATTTTCATTACAACTTATTTACATGTTCTCTCTTTTTAATTGGAAATTGTATATTTTATGCTTAATTTTTTTTTATTTTTACCATGTAATTTGATTAAAATAATAACTAACGAAAAAAAGGAGGCACCAGCCGCCTTACCTACAGGGCTACAACACTCACTTTTTTCTTAATTTTTTTTAAACAATTCTCAGTTTTCCTGCAGTCACCAACCATCAGAATCTGTCGACTTCAATTGTTTGCCGATCTATAAGTGCTCATTGGATTCGGTTTGATATATGCTTCTATTTATTAAACACAGTCAACCAAAGTCATTGAAAATTCTTTTCTTGCATGATATGGTTTATAATTGTATTTATTCCTTTCTTACATTTTCACCTTCATGTATATATCTTATAAACTATATGTATCGTTATAAATAAAACACAGTAGGTGATTGCCTACTTTTCCCAAAAAAAGAAAAGAAACAGTCAGAAAATGCACATTTCTTAGGTCCTAAAAGACAGGAACATGATCTGATACAATTCTCTCTATCATCGACAAACTTTTGGTTGCCTAAAGAAACACAAAATGCATTATCACAATTGATATCATCCCTGGAATTCCCGACATCTCATGAACAACCATGGGGTTGATACTTCCGAGTTCCGATGTGTTATATATTTCTACATATTGAAAACTATACCTGTTCCTTCAGTTTTCTGTTTTTATCTTTCAAAGAGAGGTATTCTTGCATAGCCATTTCTTTCTTCTACATGTAAAAGGAAATACATTATATACTTTTCTGAAGAGAAATGAATTACAATCTGAAAAAAGTAATGCATACCATCTCCATGTGTTGGTTCTCAGATGATAATGCTGCTACTTCTCGTGCAAGCCCCTCACGTAAAGCCTAAAAATTTAATTAGAATATATAATACAATCACATACATGAATACATGTAAGAAATTACATAACTATGGTATGCAAATTTCTTACTTGTCTCCTAAGAATTGTTTGCCTGGCTGACTCTCTGTTTGCCAAAATACGGCACAATCTCTTAGCTTCTCTCTCTGCCTAAAATTATAGAAACCAGATCAACATTGTAAATGCTATAAATTTGATTTTGCATATATAGAAGTTCAGTTTCTAACATTACAAACAATATCATACATGCATATATATACACAAGTGATCACAGGTAGGCTCAAAGCTATTTTGCAGCAGGCCTGAAGAAACTCAATTGAAACAATTCTATATTTGCATTCCCTCTACTCTTACTAGATACCTATCTTATTATAATGTATTACTCGAGCTAATCCACTGGTAAAAATATATGCATTAATTACTACCCTCATTTCCCGAATACAAAGGAAGATGCAAATGATGATCATATGATTCATATCAATAGTATTGTAATATCAATGTGGATATAAAGTATTCCATACAAGGAATGTGAATTATATAACACCAAAATTGTTGTAATAGATTGTCAGTCATAAATCTTGCCTATCGAGTGCCTTGTATGCAATAGGAAAAATAAACTATTACATTAAATTAATTATACTTAATTAACTTATTTCGACTAATGGGTTATAAATTGAACTTGGTGCATCAATTACTTAGAATGTTGTAAACATGTATTTATGGAAAACTTTTATATAGATACATCAAATGGTTTTTAGAACCATATGTAAAAATAATATTCATATTTGTAAATCTATCTACAATTCTACATACTGGAGAAATCTCAGGTGCATCTTTACTCGCATATAAAACAAAAAAAAAAATATTCGAAATTTGATACTACATAGATCCAGGTATTAGCATGAATGCAAAGCTTAATTATGAAGCTGAAAAGGACGGAATGTAGATCTCTTGTGAGACATTGTTATGAGAAGTCACAAGTTTGAAATTGGAATGTAGATCTCTTGTGAACATTTACATCTTGTTTGAATGGAGAGTAGAGAAAGGGAAGGGAGGTGAAGAATAGAAGATAATGGAATGGAATGAAATAGAAAAATTAATTTTAACTTCTTCTTTATATTTGAATAATTAATGAGAAAAAATAAATTTAACTTTCATTTTTGTCATATTTCTTATTTGATTAATTAAACTTTAGAATGTTAATGAAAAATTTGGTGACTGTTATAGATTTGTGACAAAAAAAAATTGAATGAGAATTATATATATAGGTGTGACAAAAAAAATTGAATGAGAATTATATATATATATATATATAGGGCACGGCTAATTTGCTGCCGGCATCATTTCTGCCGGTGGTGCTGCCGCTGTTTTTTTTATTTTCTGATGTCCAAACAACAAATCCAAACCGTTAGATGTTTAATCTATACTATAATCTACTTGGAGACCAAATTTTACATTTTTTGAAATTTTTTTACTATTTATTAAGCTGATTTGAAAACTGCTGATTTCAATGCTGTAGAAATTTACTGAAATCAGCAGTTTTCAAACCAACTTAATAAATAGTAAAAAAATTCCAAAAAATGTAAAATTTGGTCTCCAAGTAGATTATAGTATAGATTAAACATCTAACGGTTTGGATTTGTTGTTTGGAGATCAGAAAATAAAAAAAATGGCGGCAGCACCGCCGGCAGAAATGCTGCCGACAGCAATTTAGCCATGCCCTATATATATATAGGTTGGCTAAGATCAAAGTGGTAGTTCCTGAGGTTTGGTGCTACCAATTTGTTTTTCAATTTTCAAAGTTCAAAACGTTGATCCGAACCATTCAAGTTGATCTCTATATTAAAATGTGCTTGGAGACCAAATTTTATATTTTTCTGAATTTTTTTGTTATTTATTAAGCCACTTTGAAAATCGCTGATCCAACGGTGGCTTCTAATTTTAATGTTTTGTTAAGCCACCATTGGATCAGCGGTTTTCAAAGTGGCTTAATAAATAGTAAAAAAATTCCAAAAAATGTAAAATTTGGTCTCCAAGTAGATTATAATATAGATTAAACATCTAACTATTTGAATTTGTTGTTTGTACATCACAAAATAAAAAAAGGGGCGGCAGCACCTCCGGCTAAAATGCTACCGGCAGCAAATTAGTCATATCCTATATATATAAGATATAGTATTGGATATTTGTATCAATTTTTTTGAAAATATTTGCAACAATTTTTTTTTCCATCTATTACACCTCTACACCTCATATCGGGAGAGAAATCGACTATATTGATTATAGTTATGCAAAATTAAACCTTTCATCTCATGTACTGTGTAGTTTTCACATCCGACATAATTTTATCATCATTTTATCATCCAAATACGATTTGAGAAAAACTTTTCTTTTCTTTCCATTCCATTCCCTCCATTCTGTATTCTCCATCCATGAAAGAAGCGACTCCGGCCCAGTCTTTTCTTAAATAAAAAAAGTTTGTTTAATTTGTACTGAAATTGTGAGTCCCTCGCGTTGAATTAATGTCTTAAACCAACGATTTTATTAGCAAGACAAGTAGACAACTGAATTAAGAAAAAAGTTTGTTTAATTTGTACTGAAATTGTGGGTCGCTCGCGTTGAATGTCTTAAACCAACGATTTTATTAGCAAGACAAGTAGACAACTGAAACACAAGTACCAGGGAAAAAGATGGTTCATGGACGTCTCCAGTTTCAGATTCGCGGGAGAGGAACTATAAACATACATACCTCGGTCAAATTTTGTTTCCCTCTTCGACCAATCTTTATCTGAGTTTGACTGGTTGAAGTGCCAACTTTAACCTCCTCTGTTTTCTCTTGTTTTTTTCCTTTCTCTGCACCCTCTGCCGCCTTAGCTTCATCTCCTTCATCTTTTACTTCTTTCTACATGAATTAAATACCTTCTTTTACTTAATTTGTATTACAACAAATCATTTTTCTCTCATGTATCAGGAACTATTGAACAACAACCAAGAACAGATGCCTACCTCTTGCACATCAGGTTCCGTAACAGCCATATCCGCTAGCGCTCGTGCCGCATCAATCTCCATCTCAACCATCCCTGTTTCGGGTTTCAGATCTGACCCGGACCGGTCCAGTGAAACCCGGCTAACATACTCCATTGAAAGTGGCAACTCACCGAGACTAGAGCAGCAAATTAAAAAAAAATATATACACCAGGAGTTCAGAACTCGCTTAAAGGGAGAAGGGAGGGGAACCTTAATAAAATATCATCAAGCAAGCACGGAAGCACGGAGACAAAGGAGGTTCGGAGGAGGTTTAAAATTTTAAGATATGTACGTATATATAAAATTTTGGGAAATTTTTAAACATGTACTTGTATATTTAAAAATTTAAATACTGAAAATTTACCTTTAGTTTAGTGAAAAAATAATATTTTTTATATAGATGTCACATTTTTAAAATTCAAATAAAAAAGTTCCCTATAGATGTTAAATATTTGAGTGACTTAACTTTTAATTTTTATTAAAAAACTTTTAAATATATACAAATTAACAATTTAAGAATAATTTAATGAAATTAATAATTTGTGATCCCATATAATAAAAACATAAATATTTTACGGATATAAATGTATGTGAAGTTAGTGTGTGCTAGATTTATTAAAAGAGTTTGGTATGCTTAATTTTAAAAATTATTAAATTGAGTTAAAATAATAAATTTAAATTGTTGAAATCGATCAAACTATACAAATCACAAGTGATGCATCATGTACATGCACAATTTTAATTTTTTTGTAATCATTTAATATAAAGTTAAACGGTTATAAATAGAGATTGATAAGTTATTTTAATGTGTTCATTTTTTTTATCTTGTATGGACAATATAAAAAAACCTATTTTGTTGTTCTTATAATTCATCAAATTAAAAAAGTTAGTGGAGATGCAAAAAAATATAATATGAATATAATACATATATTATTTGGACATATTCCTATTTCCAATTATATTAAAAACATGTTCAGCTTAATCATTTAACAAGCATTTAAAAAATTCTCATTATATCACAAATCGTTAATGTTTGAAATTATAATCTACGTATTTTTTTTTTTAAATATCAATAACATATATTTGTTATCAAACTAATAAATGTTCAATTCCGACAATAAATATGGATACAAAATTAACAACTATGGATACATAATTTATAATCTACAATAAATGTTCAATTCCTACAATAAATATGGATACAAAATTAACAAGTATTTACGTTAAACAATGTTAGTAAATATAAATTTTCCAATTCCTTAAAAATATGAATACAAATATTATTTTGCTATTAAATATATAAAGTTTTTTAAAAATGGGTACGAAATTAGATAATAAAATGCAATTAATAATTTCTGATACTTGGATTTCCTTGAATGACTGATACTTGATAAGTTCCAATTTTTTAACTGCAATAAAATTTTAATTAATCATCGGTATAACTAGGATTTGCAAAAAAGCTCGTGACTCGTGGCCCGCTTGGTATTCGCCCCTGACTCGATCGGTAACAGCTCATTCATTAGTGGATCGAGTTAAAATTAGCTTGCTCGCTACATACTTGAGCTAGAATTAATGAGTTTGAGTTTTGCCGAGCCAGCTCGGTCGTTAACGAGCTATTTAATATACATAGTTTAATCGGATCCGTTCACTTCAGATTGGAGATATTATGGTCTATGGATGTTATAGCCAATGTTATGGCAATTGCACTTTGGACTGTGTTTAAGTTGATTGATGATTTTGTATGTAATATGTGTGAATTAATTATAAGCAATTAAATTAATTTATATGAATTTGTTTGATTTGGTATGCATGAATTTATTCTGTGAATATGTTTGTATGAATTTAAAATTTTGATATATTTGTATGTATGAATTTAGCTGTAAAGTTAATTTATAGTAGTTGATTTGCATAATTACAATTGAATTAAGAGTATTCCTCAGTAATTAGTCATATAAATATTATTTTGTTTTAGTCATAATTAATAAGATATGTTATGAAAATTTAAGATATAGCAAAAAAGAAAATATACAAATTTATAAATCTGTCAAGCTAGCAATAAGCTAGTTCGGTTCGCTCGGACAAGTCACGAGTCAGTCTTAAACAATAGTTTTAGCTTGAGACTTAAAATTAAAACTCGCTTGCTCAGCTTGATACACCAACAAACCGAGTACGAGTGTGACCTAGTTTGCTTTTTAAGAGCTCGTTGCCACTCCAGTATAACTATATATATTTCTGCTTTATTTAGTTAAGAACTTTTTCATTATTATATATTTTTATCGTTCAGGAATGAAAAAATCTTGACCACGTGTCGTCCCGGCAGCAAGCACATCTGGTGCCACGGGTGTGCAGTCACCATCAAATGCGAACCATTCCAGCCTTGCCTTGAGGTAAATTTTCCTTTTCTTTCTATTTTTCCTAAAATTCAAGCCCTGAAGTTGATGCTCCACGCAGGGGCTTGAGCCACGTGGTCTGCAGGGAGGCATGATTTAACATGCAGCAAGTGTACAGGCTTCGAGTTGCGCCGTGTCCTGTGCCGTTTCCTGAGAAAGGAACCTGCTGTGTGGGTCCCGCACAGGAGTTCTCCATTGGGCCACTTTCTGGATTTAGGCGGTGGAAATGGGGAAACGGGCAGCAAACATTGACTGGAGATCAATTCGGTGGGAATTCAGCGTGCCACTGTGCGAGCCATAAGCCCATAAGCGAGCCGATGGAGAAGCGTACATGCGCCGGATGTATCCGGTGAAAACTAGCACAAGAGAAGAGAAGTGACAGAAGGGACGAGCCGATCACGTGGTTTGAGTACACGTGTAGTGTAGCGGATCACCACCTCACCATCCATCTCCCTCTCCTCTCACGAGTGCGTATCCTCTGAGATATCTCAACTTTTGCGTGACCGACGTGTCCGGTGTCTATTCGGGTGATGGATCAGTATTACTATTATGTGTGCTTTGAGATTCGTGTAGAACATATTTAAACTGTTTGGATTTTCCATAAAATCACGCAAAGTTTGAGATATCTCAGAGGATACGAATAATCCTCTCACAGTTCTAGTCATAGTAACAAAATTTGCGTTTTATTCGCGAATAAAGCAGTTGACCGAATTTTTACCAATTTATTTGCTAAGAAAATATTTTTTACGAATTATTCGTGTTTTATTCAAACATTCATTGCTCTGTAATCTGTGCTTTTGAGTTTTGAGACTAACGCTGATGCACCAAGTGGGTCATTGGGTAAGGTTGAGGCAAATTTTTAAAATTTTGAAAGACATGTGGATCATGTGGCAACTGGCAACCATTTTAAAGTTTAAACCAATTTTTTTATTCAGGATATCGTATAAGTATTTATACTTACTTTTGATTTCATGTGGCAACTACTTTATGGTATTACTCATACTTTTTTTTTCCTCTGAATTTTATTAAAAAATTAAAAATTAAAAAAAATTATAGCAAGTACTTATACATTTTTTTGGGCTTTTATTTTTTTGCTTTCTTGTAAAACTGAATCTTTTTCGAATTATACCCAAATTATACCTGAATCACAAATTTTTGAACTCGCCGAACCGAACCGAAAATTTTATTTTGTCACTATGGTCCTAGTTGTAGTTGATTTTGTCACTACGGTTTGGCACTTCATTACAATTTACAAGTAGGACTTTTGTATCCGAAATTTTTTTTATAAACCATAATAATTTTTTTTTTTTTATAAAACCAACATGATTATTTTTTTTTTAAAATAACTAAATAACTGAAATGCTATTTCGGTACTTTTTTTCGGTCTGAGATATTTTCACAATTTTTCAACGTATTTTTTTCTCGAAATCTATAAAAACAGCTGGGATCGAAATGGTATCTTGGTTCTTATGAGTTTTGTAAAAAAACAAAACAATCAAGTTGGTTTGGTAAATCTATGTTTTTATTTATTGTTTTTTAAAAAAAATTCCTCGTACTCAACTTATTTGGTTTAAATATGGCCTCATAAATTTCAATGTATTACATAGTGATTACTGATTAGTGATGCTGCTATACATAAAAGTAAGGTGTTGGAGAAATTATAGAGGTCTATGACTTAAAATTGGGTATTGCAAAAACTTGAACGATCTTTTATGTAAAATCAAATGAAGCTTAAATTGTATGAATTTTAATATTAAAATTAGGATGGCTTGAAGCTCACTATGTCTCGTGGTGAGCATAATTTTAAAACTATCAGATTGTTTCTAAAAGATGAATTTAAACTGCTACAATTAAATTACTATATAAGTGATGTAATTACATACAAAATTTATAAATTTTCGAATTAATTTAGTTTAAACTCAAGCAGTCAAAATATAATGAAAAATATTTAAAATTAACTTAGAAACTTCTTTTTTTACTTTATACTTAATTTATTTGTAAATTTATAAATTTTGCATATAAACTCACAACTTATATGATAAATTGATTTTAACAGTTTAAATTCGTCGTTTGAATCTAATTTAATATATAAGTTTTATAATTAAGTCACTAAGTGGTTCGATGAGCTTACTAAACTATAGTTCTACTTGAATTTGAATATATAATCTATATTTAAAGAATTTGAATATTTGATGGGATATGTGAGGATCTCTCTCTGTTTTTTTTTTTGAAAAAGTAGTATATATCACCGATTTCATTGAAATAAAAAACCATAGCATATATGATGTAGTACCTAAAATTGCTACCAAAATCAAATATGGTAAGTCTTTACAACTGTTCAAAACAAAAGCAGAAACAAAATGAAATACCAAAACATCATAACATGCACACAACTAAGTAAGGAAACAACATAAAAAAATACCAAAAAATCATAATATGCATATAGGGTTGCTAATGAGTTGAGCCGGCTCGCGAATCAATGAGTTGAGCGGCTCAATATTTCATAACAAATTGGACTCAAAACTAAAAAATGTCCTAACTCGACTCGGCTCACTTTTGAAAGAAAAAAGCTCAGCTCGGCTCGACTCATGTAAACACTTGGCTCGACTCGACTCGCGAGCTCACGAGTCGGCTCATATTACATGTTAAAAAAATGATCATTTAATTATTTTAAAAAAATAATTGAAGTGGGATAGAGATATTCTTGTGACTTTAAATTACATGTTGAAAAACTTTGATTATTTTTTAAAGAAATGATCTAAAGAAATTTGAAAAAAATATCATTTTTCTAAAATAATTTCAAAATACCGGCTCACATTACATGTTGAAAACTTTGAAATTTGAAATCTGAAAAAATTTGAAATCTGAAAAATTTGAAATCTGAAAAAAATTTAAAATATGAAAAATTTTGAAATCTGAAAAATTTGAAATCTGAAAAAATTTGAAATTCTCAAAAATTTGAAATCTGAAAAAAATTTGAAATCTGTAAAATTTGAAATCTGAAAAATTTGAAATCTGAAAATTTTTGAAAACTGAACAATTTTGAAATCTGGAAATTTTGAAATCTGAAAAAAGTTGAAATCTGAAAAAAAATTGAACTCTGAAAAATTTTGAAATCTGAAAAAAATTTGAAATTTGAAATTTCATATTTTTTTAGATTTCAAATAGTTTCAAATTTCAATGTTTTTCAACATGTAATATAAGCTGGCATTTTGAAATTATTTTAAAGAAATGATCGGTTTTTTAAATTTCTTTGAATCATTTCTTTAAAAAATAATTAAAGTTTTTCAACATGTAATTTAAAGTCACAATAATATCTCTATTCCACTTTGATAATTTCTTTAAAATAGTTAATGATCATTTTTTCAACATGTAATATGAGCCAGCTCACGAGTAGGCTCATGAGTTCACGAGCCGAGTCGAGCCAAATGCTTACATGAGTCGAGCCGAGTCGAGCCAAGTACTTACATGAGTCGAGTCAAGCTGAGTTTTTTTCTATTAAAAGTGAGCCGAGTTAGAACCAAATCATTTTGCTTCTCTCATTGAGCCGAGCCGAGTTTGAGCCGAACCTTAATCATTAGCAGCCCTATATGCATAAAACTAAGTACTACAAATCTAATAGGTCTTCATCCTCCTCCTCTTCTCTAGACATTGGATATGGAGGGTTGCTATCTCTAGAATCCTGCAATAGGAGGTCCAAAGCTTGAGTCGGATCGGGACTTCTTTCCTGTCGGCCACGAGTAGTGACAGAGCCCCGCCGTAAGCATACAACTCCATGTATGCTTACAAGACAATTACAATATACTCATCACATCACAATAAAATACATAAAACAAGTTTATATATATAGTTCAAGTACGAAATGTCTGATACAAGTAGGTCATACAAAAGGTATCTCGTACGGATACCAACCATAAGGTGTGACATAGAGAGCACTATACAACAAAACAAGATATGCCTCTTTAGTCAAATAACAAAATAACTGCTAAAGTAATCTGGTGATCTATACCAAGGATCAACTACTAGCGTGTCTCTCCAGACCCAGCCGCACCGATACCTGTAAAAAGAACCCAAGAGGGTGGGGTGAGAATAAAATTCTCAGTGCGAATTTGCCATAATCGAGTTATTGGACTTGCAACCAGACTCCATGTACAAAAATGAAATCCATACTAAATCACATTAACAGTTCTATTACAATATATATATATGGATGCACATGCTCGACAACAATAATCGAATGAAAAGCAACTTAAGGAATTTCCAAGATGAAGTTCAAACAAACACATATTTGGCCTAACTTATTTTATTATGGCTGGTAGCACCTACAGATGTCCCACCGAGCTGGACCCTTTATCAAACCCTCATCTGTAGGGTTACTGGCACCTACAGATGTTCCACCGAGCTGGACCCTTTATCTGACACCCATCTGTAGTGGTTTGGCTTAACCATTTACTAAAGTCTGGTTCCAAGTCATAAAATGAAAATTCACATGAAATAATTCAGAATGTCGTCATAGTCAATTGACCGTCCAAATGCATTACCACGTCGGGTAATGCCCCCGAGCCACAGACGTCACACATAAGTCACCCACAATCACAATCAACATATATATATAGTCACCCACCCCTCGTCCCAACCGGTACTGGGAAACATCGAGGGCCGTTCACCTAAAGCCATTAGGATCTTGGGATCAAAGTCAGCTAGCCAGACTTTGCAAATTCATTCACATATCATCTCAAGGTCAGCTGATACAGCTCAACCTTGCCATTTCATTCACATATCATTTCACAATCATCAATTTGTGGTGACCTTTATCCATAGTCAATTCATAAGAGAACAAAAAATGACAACCATACAAATATGCAAATCAACCATACCACAACAATTCGGTTTTAGATGTATTATGCACACAATTCACATAATTTTAATTATGCAACAATCAAACATACAACATGACAATTGAAAAAGATAATTTAATTTCTGAAAATGAAACATCAAACAAGTCCAAGAACCCTGCACCTGATTATGAAAAGCATATCGCGCACCTATGGTTCGGACGTCTCGAAAGGTGTTACGTTAAGAAATTTTTTTATAATAAAAAAAATAATGAGAATGTTTAAAACATAATAAAAAAAAATTTGTTGTTGAACTAGGAGTTGAAAATTAAAACAATTATAACATAACATTAGTCTGAAATTTCGAAACAGTCAGACTTAATCAAATCTTGAAATTTATACCTTACATAAATTAAAGATTTATTAAGAAATATGGAGATTTTTATATACATATCTATATATGTATATTCTTCTTTTAGTAATATCAAACAAGTAGAGGGTCTATTTTGAAAAATGTCCAAAATGCATGTAAACAATTCAACCCCCTCTCTCCCTTCGTTGCTCCCTTGTGTGTGTGTGCTGCCAAAAGAAAGAGAAGGAGAGGTCATCTCTTCTCCCTCAAAAATCCACCAAGAAACCTTGAGAAATTGAAGAAAAGAATGGAAATTGTTGAGAATCTCTCCTTCTAGTGGCCATCTAACTTTCCCATTGGTACTCCCTTTCTCTCCTCTCTCATCAAAAATCTGAATTTTATCTCCATTGCTAGGGTTTTGCTCAAATATGAAATGTCTGTATAAATTATGAGTAATCTATCTCCATTATGCTTCTAGGTTGTTAATTTAGTGATTCTCTTCTCAATTCTATCTTAATCTTGATTTTCTATCTAGGGTTTGATTCAAATCCGAAAATTAGAGAAGGGTTTTGATTTGTCTAGTCTAATCCAACAAATAAAGATGTTAATTGGTAAGTTCTTCTCTCACTTTCTTAAAATCTGAAATTATTTTGATTATGATTGATTTAGGATTTGTGCAGTTGGGAAAATTGATAAATCTGAATTTTTATGTGACATTGTCGATTTATGCAATGTTCTTGACTTCATGAAGTTAATTAGTGTGGTTGTGCTTGATTCAAACCGACCTTGCAAATTTTATATTTTCTACTAAGGCTTGAGTGTTTTGATCAGTTGAAACTCTCGTGTTAAATTAAATTTGGTTATTGAGATTTTGAATGGATTGAATCAGTTTTGATGACCTCTTCTCTCAACCTATGTATGTCATTGATTAATTAAATTTCCTTTGCTGGAATGACTTGTCAACAATTGCTTGATTTTCCTTCTAAAATTCTGAATTAGTCATGATTACCCTTGAAGGGTTGATAAACCTGTTTATACAACTTTGAATAACCAAAATTATCCTCCTCTCTATGCTAGTATTGTTTTTCAATTCAATAGTATTCCGATTCAGCATTTTCTAATATACTGGTATGCTATTCTGAGTTGCCCAAGGTCATTTCTGTAAATTTTCAGCATTCTGCACAGTTCTGCGTTATTCTGCAACATTCCAGGGTCTGTTATGTGAATTTTCAGTATTCGGAACAGCTCTAGGTCAATTCTGGTAAATGACAGGGTTTGTAGTGTAAAAATTCGGGTCTGACAAGGTTTAGGGACTGAATGGTGATAGAAAATAAAATTGTTTAGAAAACAGTCCCTGGCTAGGGACCTCTTTGTGACAGGATGTAAAAAATTGTAGGATAAGTCTTTTCTAATGGGGATTTCATAGAAATATTAGTTGCAAGATGTATTAAACTTAAGTAATGTTTTCAAAATAAATTTGAATAGAAGAAATTATTATTTTGAAGTTTATTTAATAATTTGTGAGCACAGATAGCTACTCAAGAATAAATAAATAGAGGACGAAGTTGGTATAAGTTGATCTCTTTTCTTTGTTCCCTCTTTTGTGCATGTTGTTGTTCAATTGGAATTCTAAAAGGTGAAATTTACATATTCTATGATGTCCAACATATTGAATCAAAATAGCAAGTGTTGATGAACAAACTTGATTTACCATTAAATTCGTGATTGCACAGTGGGCAGATTTTTAGGCTGATTAAGGAGCTAATTTGAATGGACAATTCTAAATCGTTATGGACAAATGAAGAGTCTATTTCATGCGTCTCGGAGTTTAGTTTCTAGTGGTTCAAGTTTCAAGTTGTTTGGAGTTTCCTATAAAAAGTTATTGCAGTTTTAGTAACCAAGAGTTAGAATTTAGGGCTGCTGTCTATAATTCTGTTTTTCATTTATTTTGTGTTCTTGTTTACTCTTCCTCCAATAGCACTCTCTATTTTTAACATCAAGAAGGTGAATACAAAATTATATGAATTATGTTAAGGAAAGTATAAAGAAAATAATATCACTCTAAGCATATCAATCGTCGAACAAAGATTGAATTAAGTATATATGTTGATATAGGTGTGGGCTCGGTTGAGCATGATTTTGCGGGACCTTTAGAGACGTCCGAACCATAGGTGCGCGATACGTTTTTCGTAATCAGGTGCGGGGTTCTTGGACTTGTTTGATATTTCATTTTCAGAAATTAAATTCTTTCCGATTGTTTGATATTCCATTTGATATGCATATAACAATAAAATCCTAACTATAACATTTGGCCAAATGGAATTTCCACCTTGTTGTCGAGCATATGCATTCACTTATATATTGTTATAGAACTGCTAATGTGATTTTGTATGGATTTTATTTTTGAGCATGGAGTCTGATTGCAAGTCCAATAACTCGATTGTGGCAAATTCGCACTGAGAATTTTATTCTCACCCCCACCCTTTTGGGTTCTTTTCAGGTTTAGGTGCGGCTGATCCTGGAGAGGCACGCGAGTAGTAGGCCTGTGGTATATGACACCAGATTACCTTAACAGTTATTTTGTTATTTGACTAGAGAGACATATCTTGTTTTGTTGTATAGTGCTCTCTATGTCACACCCTATGGTTGGTATCCGAACGAGATACATTTTGTATGATCTACTTGTACCAGAACTATATATATAAACTGGTTTTATGTATTTTATCGTGATGTGATGAAAATATTGTAATTGCCTTGTAAGCATACATGGAGTTGTATGCTTACGGCGGGGCTCTGTCACGACCTATGGCTACAAGGTGTGACAAAAGGTCCCGCAAAATCTTGCTCAACCGAACCTACGCCTATATCAACATATATACTTAATTCAATCTTTGTTCGACGATTGATATATTCTTACTTGAGTGATATTATTTTCTTTATACTTTCCTTAATATAATCCATATAACTTTGTATCCACCTTCTTGATGTTAAAAATAGATAGTGTTATTGGAGGAAGAGTAAACAAGAACACAAAAATAAATGAAACACAAAATTCTAGACAGCAGCCCTAAATTCTGACCCTTGGTTACTAAAACTGCAATAACTATTTATAGGAAACTCCAAACGACTTGAAACTTGAACTACTAGAAACTAGACTCCGAGACACATCAATTAGACTCTTCATTTGTCCATAATGATCTAGAATTTCCCTTTCAAATTCCCTCATTATTCAGCCTCAAAATCTACCCACTGTGCAGTCACAAATTTAATGGTAAATCAAGTTTGTTCATCAACACTTGCTATTTTGATCCAATACGTTGGACATCATAGAATATGCAAAGTTTGCCTTTTAGAATTCCAATTGAACAACAACATGCACAAAAAAGAGAATAAAGAAAAGAGATCAACTTATAGCAATTTGGTCATCTATTTATTTATTCTTGAGTAGCTATCTGTGCTCACAAATTATTAAATAAACTTCAAAATAATAATTTCTTCTATTCACATTTATTTTGAAAACATTACTTAAGTTTAATACATTTTGCAACTAGTATTTCTATGAAATTTCCATTAAAAAAGACTTATCCTACAACTTTTTACATCCTGTCACAAAGAGGTCCCTAGCCAGGGACTGTTTTCTAAACAATTTTATTTTCTGTCACCAATCAGTCCCTAAACCTTGTCAGACCCGAATTTTTACACTACAAACCCTGTCATTTACCAGAATTGACCTAGAGCTGTTCAGAATACTGGAAATTTACATAACAGACCCTGGAATGTTGCAGAATAACGCAGAACTATGCATAATGCTGAAAAATTACAGAAATGACCTTGGGCAACTCAGAATAGCATACTAGTATACCAGAAAATGCTGAAACGGAATACTATTAAATTGAAAATCAATACCAGCATAGAGAGGAGGGTAATTTTGGTTATTCAAAGTTGTATAAATAGGTTAATCAACCCTTCAAGTGTAATCATGACTAATTCAGAATTTTAGAAGGAAAATCAAGCAATTGTTGACAAGTCATTCAAGCAAAGGAAATTTAATTAATCAATGACATACGTAAGTTGAGATAAAAGGTCATCAAAACTAATTCAATCCATTCAAAATCTCAATAACCAAATTTAATTTAACACGAGAGTTTCAACCGATCAAAACACTCAAGCCTTAGTAGAAAATATAAAATTTGCAAGGGCCGGTTTGAATCATGCACAACAACACTAATTAACTTTATGAATCAAATGAAGCTTAAATTGCATAAATCGACAATGTCACATAAAAATTCAGATCTATCAATTTTCCCAACTACACAAACCCTAAATCAATCATAATCAAAATAATTCCAGATTTTAAGAGAGTGAGAGAAGAACTTACCAATTAACACCTTTATTTGTTGGATTAGACTAGATTAATCAAAACCCTTCTCTAATTTTCGGATTTGAGACAAACCCTAAATGAAAAAAATCAAGATTTAGTTGAAATTGAAAAGAGGGTCACCAAATTAACACATAGAAGCTTAATGGAGATGGATTACGCATAACTTATACAAAAAATTCGGATTTGGAGCAAAACCCTAGCAATGGAGATAAAATTCAGATTTTTGAAAGAGAGGAGAGAAAGGGAGTACCAATGGGAAAGCTAGATGGCCACTAGAAGGAGAGATTCTCAACAATTTCCATTATTTTCTTCAATTTCTCAAGGTTTCTTGGTGGATTTTTGAGGGAGAAGAGATGACCTCTCCTTCTCTTTCTTTTGGCAGCACACACACAAGGGAGCAACGAAGGGAGAGAGAGAGGAGTTGAATTGTTTACATGCATTTTGAATATTTTTCAAAATAGACCCTCTACTTGTTTGATATTACTAAAAGAAGAATATACATATATAGATATGTATATAAAAATTTCCATATTTCTTAATAAATCTTTAATTTATGTAAGGTATAAATTTCAAGATTTGATTAAGTCTGACTGTTTCGAAATTTCAGACTAATGTTATGTTATAATTGTTTTAATTTTCAACTCCTAGTTCAACAACAAAAATTTTTGATTATGTTTTAAACATTCTCATTTTTTTATTATAAATTTTTTTTTCTTAACGTAACATTTCCTCATCCAACAGAAGGAGATCTAGGAGATTCTTAATATCAAAAGACATTATAAGATTTAATTTAAAGTAAGAGTCATCTCCTATAGATTTATACCAAAATTGAGTCAAAAAAATAATCTTAGCACCAGTAACCCTAATAGAATAGGGAGAACTAACATTAAAACATAATATATTTTGTTCTAACCAAATAATTCATAGAACAACCCCTTTTAATAGTTCAACTAAGAGTCTTTTTTTTTGAATTTAAAGGAATAGAAACATCAATCATCCATAAGTGGTAACATCACGAAAGTTTTGAATTTTTACTATTTATGCTTAAACATTATTTTTATAATATTAAATATACTATATACATCTCTGTTAAAAAAATAAGGTTTCTTTTAAACGATTTAAAGGATTTTGATATCAACTAATATAAAAAATAAATTTAATTTAAATTTATATGTATTATTTAGTATGATAAATAATTAAATTAATAATTTGTGTGTTCAATTAACAATGTAAAAAGAAGAAGAGTGAGTCCATGGTACTATGTGTTAGTTTGTAATAATCTAGAAGTCAATAATACGATAATTTATCATATAAAGCTTTATTTATGAATTAGATGTTTAATTATATATCATTTTGTTGCCATGAGTATTATTGAATTATGGATCATTTCGAGTTCATGACTGGAATTGTGAAACTCCATAATAAAGATGATATATATTCTTAAGAAGTCACTAGCCAAGGTAATTAGCAGGAATACTAATTAACCGTTACTAGGTTAGTATGTGGATTAAAAGATGATTAAGTTTTACAAACCATTGACACGAGATGTGATTTTAATCACATAGATACATGGTCTAGGAACATGGTATTTGACAGACCCCGAATGAAACATTAAATAGAATTATGTTCGTGTCATTAATGTTTTCATTTAGTGTCAAGTTCTACAGTATGAGGTATTCATCGTTCCTACTAAGAGATGTGTATGTGTGAGTGTTATCTAATGTTGTCCGTAAAAAGCAGTCATAACGGTAGAACTTCCATATGTATAGCTTAGCTGAGAAAGTGATGGTTTACCAAAAGTACTATTGTCCCTCGTATTTTGTACGAGCTATAGCATCACTGGGCCCCTTGATAGAGTAAGATTATCTGCTAATAGTATAATTATAAGAGTAATTATATTTGATAATCTGCTCAAGATCAAGAAAAAAATTAAGTTTGCAAGGATGACACACACCTACCTTAAAACTGATCTGATAGCTATGAGACGAAAGAATTGACACAAGTAAAATAGTTTACTGGATCGTGATATTGTACAGTACAGCATCATCTGTGTAATTGGATGGTCATAGTGCATTCTGCCAAGTGCCTCCTATGATTATAAAAGTTAAAACAGTTTTAATTCTATTTACCAACATAACACAGATCCTATTGGGTCACACCATATAGGAGCTACTCGGAGAATCTTGTTGATTAATTATAAATTGATTATGATTAATAATAAGATGGTTATAATTAATTATACGTGTTATAATTAAATTATAAATGTCATATAGGATGACAAGCAAAAACAAAGTTTAATTTATAAACGTACACATTACGTTGTATAAAAGTTACCGAAACAACAAACCGCAAGAAATATAATTGTTCAGAATAATTATATGGATGTTAATTGAATTTGGGCCAAGGGCATTTTGGTCTTTTTACATGTCATCCTTATCCACATGACATGTCATCATCCTTATCCACCGAGGGTATTTTGGTCTTTTCACTTTGAAACCTCCTTACTATTCACACCTCCTTACTATTCATGGGGTATTTTGGTAATTTGGCAACCGCCACAAATGCCTATAAATATGGGTGGAGGGGTAGAGAGAAAATTACTAATTCATTCGTATCGTTTCGTGTCGAATCGAATCGGTATTTTCTCTCTTTCTCGTTTTCTTTCCCAAATAGTGTTTCGGTTGAGAAAAGAAAGTTATACGTAGTTGACGAATAATCTTGCGGGTTGTTGATTGGTAGATTTACGGGATCGGTAAATAGTGTTTTCTCAAATTTCGCGGTATTTCAGTTTTGCTTATTAGTGAATCTGAATAACTAAAAATTCATGAATAGTGTTATTACGCCTTTTTCGGTGAATAGTGTTTTTGCAAAATCCCGCAGTTGATAGTATTTCTGGCAAAAGAAATAAACCGCTCTCCGGTTAGTCCTGGTGGATAACCGATAGAGGTATCAGATATCTGATACTCCGAGACGAGTCATTCCCAGATGTCGCTCTTCTCGCTCTGCTGCATTCCAATTAAAATTTGGAATCAAGGTATAAATATGTTATATTAATCTATTTAATTGGTAAGTAGATTAAAGTTTTAGAAATCAATCATGGAGTAGATCTGTAAAAGAATTAAAAGGGGTTCTGATGTCAAAGGAATATGGAAGGTGGATCCCTTGGAATGTTTCCTGACATGCCCCAATTAATTTTTGGCTTAAGTTAGAAGTAAAAATTTTGTTTTATGTTCTTTCCGCATCTTAAGCAAACAAATGAGTTTGAACAGTTAAAACCCCAACAGACTTAATCAATGGGTTTGAACCGTCAAAACCCAACACTATGCATATCATGGGTTGTTACCGTGCTACAGCTCTATATTCGAGTTTTGAAATCCTAACGATCAATCCGAACCATTCATCTTGTTCTCCATATTAATATGTGTTTGGAGACCAAATTTTATATTTTTTGAAATTTTTTTACTATTTTTTTAGATATTTAGAAAATCACTTGATCTGAAAATTATGGACCATCCAAAAATAGTGATTTGAAATAATAACAATTGAAAATAAAACTAAGTTGCAAATAAGAATTAGCAAAAGCCTCAACCACATACACAAATATATTGATAACAATTGAAAATAAATTTGGATATTGATGTTGTAGAGCATGCTCATTATACCACCTATCCAACCAAAAAACCGTAAACTTACCATTTCCTATTTCCTTATTTAAACCTAAATTAATCACCACATGGTCTTTCAAAATTGATCTCCATAATGGAGAACACACGGAAGGGTTGGTTCTACATCCATACTTAACAGTATTAATTTCCATGTAACATGAACAAAATTATCAAGAAATGTAATCCACCATTTAGCTAAAAGAGACTAATTCATCATTAACTTCCAATCTAATACACTCAAACCCCCTTGATCTTTACTTTTACAAACTTCATTCCAAGCAACCAAATAATATTTTTTCCTTGTGGAATTTTCCCCATGCCAAAGAAATTTGCGTCTAATTTTATCTATGTTATTCCTATTTTTTGCTGGCATTCTATAAATAGACATCCAATATAATGGAATTGTAAATAAACAGAATTGAGGAGGGTGACTCTTCCTCCAAAAGAGAGTAAAGACCATTTCTAACTCTGAAGTCTCTTTTCAATCTTATCAATTAAAAGTTGCCAATCTATATCAGTTAAGGCTTTGTTATTAATTGGTACACCTAAATACCGATTTTTTATTTATATAAAAAAAATTAAAAAAATAACCAAACGTCTGCTGTATTTCCAAAACTACCCAAACTAGAATTTTTTTTTTCCGGTTTTAGCACCAATTTCTGGAAATTCATATCTAAAATCGGAATTTTTTTTTTTCCGAAAATAGGAATTCCAATGTTTTTTTTTATAAAACTCATTTACATATATACATATACATATATTATATATATATATATATATATATATATATATATATAGAGAGAGAGAGAGAGAGATAGGCTAATGTGCTTCCATAAGCACTTGGCCCGAAGTGCTGCCACCCTATTTTCGATTTTCCAAAATCCAAACTGTCGATCCGAACCGTTCATCTTGTTCTCCATATTAATATCTGCTTGGAGACCAAATTTTACATTTTTTGGAATTTTTTTGCTATTTATTAAGCCACTTTGAAAATCGCTGATCCAACGGTGAACCCCTGATTTTACTGTTTGGCAAGCCACCGTTGGATCAGCGATTTTCAAAGTGGCTTAATAAATAGCAAAAAAATTCCAAAAAATGTAAAATTTGGTCTCCAATCAGATATTAATATGGAGAACAAGATGAACGGTTCGGATCGACTGTTTGGATTTTGGAAAATCGAAAATGGGGTGGCAGCACTTCGGGCCAAGTGCTTATGGAAGCACATTAGCCTATCTCATATATATATATATATATACACACACACACACACACATGTATTATATTATAGAGATGGGCTACAGTGAGTTCCGAAGTAAAACACATTTATACTTCACGCAATATTTTCATTTTCAAAGTTCAAATAGCCGATTCGAACCTTCCAACATGTTTTTCATAATAATTTATGCTTGGAACTAAATTTTATATTTTTTAGAATTTTTTTACTATTTATTAAGTCACTTTAAAAATCTAAAAATCCGGATGAATAGTAAAAACAGTAAAAGTTTCTAGACCACCGGATCGGCAATTTTCAAAGTGGCTTAATAAATAGTAAAAAAATTTCAAAAAATATAAAATTTGGTCTCCAAGCACATTTCAATATGGAGATCATGTTGAGCGGTTCAGATCGACGTTTTAAACTTTAAAATCACAAAATATGAGTGTGAAGTAAAATAGTCGCTTTACTTCGCAACTCACCATAGCCCATCTCTTATATTATATATACATATACATATACATATATTATAAAAAATGAGTTTATAAAAAAAAAGCCCAAATGACGTTTATAAACAAAATACCGATCGTTGTATGTCTACCGCTGAACGAAAACTTAAACTGAATTTTTGAGACATTAAATTTTGAAAAGTCAAATGCACATTAGTCACTCACTCTCTCTCTCTCTCTCTCTCTCTCTCTATATATATATATATATATATATATATATATATATATATATATATATATCTAGATATCTCCATTCTATTATTAAGCATGTTGGGTGTCCGATCCGCCAACGGCTACGATTGAGAGATGAAACTTCAGATTTGATCTCAGCTCTCCAATTACATAATTTGTCTTCTTTTGATTAAATGCATCTCTTTTATGTATAGAAGTCTAAATTTAGTTAAAAACATACCTACCACATGTGCTGTCACACGATACTTTACAATTTAAAATGAACAAATTATGAAATTTAGCTATATATTTATTTGTTTGCTTATTCCTTTATTTTCATATTTTTTCCTCTTCAATTAAGAAGACTCCACCTTCCATTTTCTTATTTATTGTTTTCTTACTTCTTCGTTTCTATACGAATCACAATGGAAATCATTTTTTTTTAAATTTCCTTATTTTTCTTTCTTTGTTTCTATACATATTGGTGTGGACAATTTAGAATATATTTCCAATATATAATATATCAATGTGTGTATGTGTGTGTGTGTATTCTAAATTGAAAACAAAGAAGAATATAACATGAAACGTGTGTGTGAATATATATTTTTCTTATAATATGTGTGTGTGTGTGTATATGTATCATATACATACAAACGATAACACTTTTTATTTATGTTTTTTGATATCATATTATATGTTGATATTGAATTGTTGTATGATATTTGATATTAGATTCGAATTGAGCTATTATTTGATATCATTGGTATTTAAAAATAAAGAATCATCACATCATCAAATTGTTATCAGAGATCACGATTAAAGTTAATTAAAAATACATAATCATATAAATTTTCTATTAACATGTGTTTTAATTTTTAGATAATTATTATTTTCATTGATATATTTGTTTCTTATAATATGTCTCCGTTGCAACGCACGGGTATAATAATAGTGTATATATATATATATATATATATATATATATATATATATATATATATATATATATATAGTGACTAATATGCATTCGGTAGCATATGGGCCGATATGCATACGGTCCAAATTTGAAATTTCAAAAATTCAAAAAGTCGATATGAACCGTTCATCTTGTTCTCCATATTAATATGTGTTTGGAGACCAAATTTTATATTTTTCTGAAATTTTTTACTATTTATTAAGCCACTTTGAAAATTGCTGATCCAACGGTGGCTTAACAAAACAGTAAAATCAGCAGCTACCATTGGATCAGCAATTTTCAAAGTGGCTTAATAAATAGTAAAATAAAATCAGAAAAATGTAAAATTTGGTCTCCAAGCACATATTAATATGGAGAACAAGATGAACGGTTCCAATTGACCGTTTGGATTTTGAAAGTTGAATTTGGACCGTATGTATTTCGGCCCATATACATTCGAATGGACATTAGTCACTCTCTATATATATGTATATGGAATATGCTAGCATGCTATGCATAGCATAGAGGGCCTTCATGCAACGGCTCAATATTCGACTTTTCAAAATCCTAACAGTCGATCCAAACCGTTCATCTTGTTCTCCATATTAATATGTGTTTGGAGAAAAAAATTTACATTTTTTGGAATTTTTTTACTATTTTTTTAGATTTATTGAAAATCACTGTTTTTGTTATGGTCCAGATTTGCTGAAAACAACGATTTTCAATAAATCTAAAAAATAGTAAAAAAAATTCCAAAAAAATGTAAAATTTGGTTTCCAAACACATATTAATATGAAGAACAAGATGAATGGTTCGGATCGACCGTTAGGATTTTGAAAAGTCAAATATTGAGCCGTTGCATGGAGGCTCTCTATGCTATGCATAGCATGCTAGCATATTCCTATGTATATATAATAGAGGAGGGATCAAGTTACAACACTTGAAAGTTACAACAAAGTTACAACATCTATTTTTTTTCATTTTCAAAGTCCAAATCGTCGATCCAAACCGTTAGATATTCAATCTATATTAAAATGTGCTTGGAGACCAAATTTTACATTTTTTGAAATTTTTTTGCTATTTATTAAGATGGGTACAAAATCGCTGTTTTTTAATGGTGCAGAATTTTAATAAAAACAACGATTTTGTACCCATCTTAATAAATAGTAAAAAAATTTCAAAAAATGTAAAATTTGGTCTCCAAGCACATTTTAATATAGATTGAATATCTAACGGTTTGGATCGACGATTTGGACTTTGAAAATGAAAAAAATAGATGTTGTAACTTTGTTGTAACTTTCAAGTGTTGTAACTTGATCCCTCCTCTATATAATATATGTATATGTATATATGTAAATGAGTTTTATAAAAAAAAAAAAAAATTGGAAATCCCATTTTTGGAATTTTTTTTTCTGATTTTGGGACAAAAAACCGGGAAAAAAATTTCCGGAATTGGATACCGGAATTTTTTTTTCGGTTTTAGACTTGAATTTCCAAAAATTGGTGCTAAAACCTGAAAAAAAAAATTCTGGTTTGGGTAGTTTTGGAAATAAAGCCCATGTTTGGTTATTAATTTTTTTTTTTGGATATAAATAAAAAAAATCGGCCTAAATAAGTAAGTGGCAAAGAAACTACTTTGCATCCTAAAACAGTAGCCAATTCCTCACACTATAGATCAGATAAATTGAGAGAGAACATTTCACTTTTCTAATAATTTATTTTAAACCTGAAACATTCTCAAAGGCAAGAAGAAGCCATTTAATATGCATTAGAATATCCTTATCAGCTTTAAGAAATAGTAAAGTATCATCTGCAAAATGCAGATTCATAATGTTGCATACATTAGGGAAGTTTCCTAACCCATCAACATATCCTCCCAACTTAGCTCTTCGCAAAATTTTGTTAAGCTCATCAGTAACTAAAATAAACAAAAAGGGATAGAGAATCCCCTTGCCACACACCCGTTTTATAGAAAAAGTATGTACCTAAAGAACCATTTAAATTAACACATGTTCTACTACCTTGCAAAGTTAATTTAATTCAAGTAATAAATCTAGAACCAAAGCCCTTAACTTGAAGGACCTCAAGTAAAAAGTCTCAATTCACATGA